>NC_088217.1:69424823-69512323 GCF_036934945.1 Oncorhynchus masou masou | reverse complement strand
AGGAGAATGGAGGGGGTAGGGGTAGGAGAATGGAGGGGATAGGGGTAGGAGAAGACCATGGAGGGGATAGAGGGAGGAGAATGGAGGGGATGGAGGGAGGAGAATGGGGGGATGGAGGGAGGAGAATGGAGGGGCTAGAGGAAGGAGAATGGAGGGTATAGAGGAAGGAGAAGACCATGGAGGGGATAGAAGGAGGAGAATGGAGCGGATAGAGGGAGGAGAAGACCATGGAGGGGATGGAGGGAGGAGAATGGAGGGGATAGAGGAAGGAGAATGGAGGGGATAGAGGAAGGAGAAGACCATGGAGGGTATAGAGGGAGGATAAGACCATGGAGGGTATAGAGGGAGCAGGATGGAGGGGACAGAGGGAGGAGAAGACCATGGAGGGGATAGAAGGAGGAGAATACCATGGAGGGGATAGAGGAAGGAGAATGGAGGGGATGGGGGGAGAGGGGGAGGAGAATGGAGGGGGTAGGGGTAGGAGAATGGAGGGGATAGGGGTAGGAGAAGACCATGGAGGGGATAGAGGGAGGAGAATGGAGGGGATGGAGGGAGGAGAATGGGGGGATGGAGGGAGGAGAATGGAGGGGCTAGAGGAAGGAGAATGGAGGGTATAGAGGAAGGAGAAGACCATGGAGGGGATAGAGGGAGGAGAATGGAGGTGATAGAGGGAGAAGACCATGGAGGAGATAGAGGAAAGAGAAGACCATGGAGGGGATAGAAGGAGGAGAATGGAGCGGATAGAGGGAGGAGAAGACCATGGAGGGGATAGAGGGAGTAGAAGACCATGGAGGGGATGGAGGGAGGAGAGGACCATGGAGGGTATAGAGGGAGGAGGATGGAGGGGACAGAGGGAGGAGAAGACCATGGAGGGGATAGAGGGAGGAGAAGACCATGGAGGGGATAGAGGAAGAAGAATGGAGGGGATAGGGGGGAGAGGGGGAGGAGAATGGAGGGGGTAGGGGTAGGAGAATGGAGGGGATAGGGGTAGGAGAAGACCATGGAGGGGATAGAGGGAGGAGAATGGAGGGAGGAGAATGGGGGGATGGAGGGAGGAGAATGGAGGGGATAGAGGAAGGAGAATGGAGGGGATAGAGGAAGGAGAAGACCATGGAGGGGATAGGGGTAGGAGAAGACCATGGAAGGGATAGAGGGAGGAGAATGGAGGGCATAGATGGAGGAGAATGGAGGGGATAGAGGGAGGAGAAGACCATGGAGTGTATAGAGGGAGGAGAAGACCATGGAGGGGATAGAGGGAGGAGAATGGAGGGGATAGAGGGAGGAGAAGACCATGGAGGGGATAGGGGTAGGAGAAGACCATGGAAGGGATAGAGGGAGGAGAATGGAGGGCATAGATGGAGGAGAATGGAGGGGATAGAGGGAGGAGAAGACCATGGAGTGTATAGAGGGAGGAGAAGACCATGGAGGGGATAGAGGGAGGAGAATGGAGGGGATAGAGGGAGGAGAAGACCATGGAGGGGATAGGGGTAGGAGAAGACCATGGAAGGGATAGAGGGAGGAGAATGGAGGGCATAGATGGAGGAGAATGGAGGGGATAGAGGGAGGAGAAGACCATGGAGTGTATAGAGGGAGGAGAAGACCATGGAGGGGATAGAGGGAGGAGAATGGAGGGGATAGAGGGAGGAGAAGACCATGGAGGGTATAGAGGGAGGAGAAGACCATGGAGGGTATAGAGGGAGGAGAATGGAGGGGATAGGGGGAGGAGAAGAGCATGGAGGGGATAGGGGTAGGAGAAGACCATGGAAGGGATAGAGGGAGGAGAATGGAGGGCGTAGATGGAGGAGAATGGAGGAGAAGACCATGGAGTGTATAGAGGGAGGAGAAGACCATGGAGGGTATAGAGGGAGGAGAAGACCATGGAGGGTATAGAGGGAGGAGAATGGAGGGGATAGGGGGAGGAGAAGAGCATGGAAGGGATAGAGGGAGGAGAATGGAGGGCATAGATGGAGGAGAATGGAGGGGATAGAGGGAGGAGAAGACCATGGAGGGTATAGAGGGAGGAGAAGACCATGGAGGGTATAGAGGGAGGAGAATGGAGGGGATAGGGGGAGGAGAAGAGCATGGAGGGGATAGAGGGAGGAGAATGGAGGGTATAGAGGGAGGAGAATGGAGGGTATAGAGGCAGGAGAATGGGGGGAATATAGAGGGAGGAGAATGGAGGGTATAGAGGGAGGGGAATGGAAGGGATAGAGGGAGGAGAAGACCATGGAGGGTATAGAGTGAGGAGAATGGAGGGTATAGAGGGAGAAGAATGGAGGGTATAGAGGGAGGGGAATGGAAGGGATAGAGGGAGGAGAAGACCTTGGAGGGGATAGGGGAGGAGGGGACCATGGAGGGGATAGAGGGAAGAGTAGACCATGGAGGGGATAGAGGGACGAGAAGACCATGGAGGGGATCGAGGGAAGAGTAGACCATGGAGGGGATAGAGGGACGAGAAGACCATGGAGGGTATAAAGGGAGAAGAACGGACAGGATAGGGGGAGGAGAAGACCATGGAGGGGATAGGGGGAGGAGAAGACCATGGAGGGGATAGAGGGAGGAGAATGGAGGGGATAGAGGGAGGAGAAGACCATGGAGGGTATAGAGGGAGGAGAAGACCATGGAGGGTATAGAGGGAGGAGAATGGGGGGATAGAGGGAGGAGAAGACCCTAGAGGGAGGAGAATGGAGGGGATAGGGGGAGGAGAAGACCATGGAGGGGATAGAGGGAGGAGAATGGAGGGTATAGAGGGAGGAGAATGGAGGTTATAGAGGGAGGAGAATGGAGGGTATAGAGGGTGGGGAATGGAAGGAATAGAGGGAGGGGAATGGAAGGGATAGAGGGAGGAGAAGACCATGGAGGGTATAGAGGGAGGAGGATGGAGGGGACAGAGGGAGGAGAAGACCATGGAGGGGAAAGAGGGAGGAGAAGACCATGGAGGGGATAGAGGGAAGAGAAGACCATGGAGGGGATAGAGGGAGGAGAATGGAGGGGATAGAGGGAGGAGAATGGAGGGGATAGAGGGAGGAGGAGACCATGCATGGGATAGAGGGAGGAGAAGACCATGGGGGGATAGAGTGAGTAGAATGGAGGGTTTTGAGGGAGGAGAATGGAGGGGATAGAGGGAGGAGAAGACCATGGAGGGGATCAAGGGAAGAGTAGACCATTGAGGGGATAGAGGGAAGATAATGTAGGGGATATGGGGAGGAGAGGGGGAGGAGAATGAAGGGGATAGGGAGAGGAGAATACCATGGAGGGGATAGAGGGAGGAGAACACCTTGGAGGGGATAGAGGGACGAGAAGACCATGGAGGGGATAGAGGGAGAAGAACGGACAGGATAGGGGGAGGAGAAGACCATGGAGGGGATAGGGGGAGGAGAAGACCATGGAGGGGATAGAGGGAGGAGAATGGAGGGGATAGAGGGAGGAGAAGACCATGGAAGGTATAGAGGGAGGAGAAGACCATGGAGGGTATAGAGGGAGGAGAATGGAGGGTATAGAGGGAGGCGATTGAGGGTATAGAGGGAGGAGAATGGAGGGGATAGGGGTAGGAGAAGACCATGGAGGGGATAGAGGGAGGAGAATGGAGGGAGGAGAATGGGGGGGATGGAGGGAGGAGAATGGAGGGGATAGAGGAAGGAGAATGGAGGGGATAGAGGAAGGAGAAGACCATGGAGGGGATAGGGGTAGGAGAAGACCATGGAAGGGATAGAGGGAGGAGAATGGAGGGCATAGATGGAGAAGAATGGAGGGGATAGAGGGAGGAGAAGACCATGGAGTGTATAGAGGGAGGAGAAGACCATGGAGGGTATAGAGGGAGCAGGATGGAGGGGACAGAGGGAGGATAAGACCATGGAGGGGATGGAGGGAGGAGAATGGAGGGGATAGAGGAAGGAGAATGGAGGGGATAGAGGAAGGAGAAGACCATGGAGGGTATAGGGGTAGGAGAAGACCATGGAAGGGATAGAGGGAGGAGAATGGAGGGTATAGATGGAGGAGAATGGAGGGGATAGAGGGAGGAGAATGGAGGGGATAGAGGGAGAAGACCATGAGGAGATAGGAGGAGGGGAAGACCATGGAGGGGATAGAGGGAGGAGAAGACCATGGAGGGGATAGAGGGAAGAGAAGACCATGGAGGGGATAGAGGGAGGAGACTGGAGGGGATAGGGGGAGGAGAATGGAGGGGATATTGGAGGACAAGACCATGAAGGGGATAGAGGGAGGAGAATGGAGGGTATAGAGGGAGGAGAATGGAGGGGATAGAGGGAGGAGAATGGAGGGGATAGAGGAAGGAAAAGACCATGGAGGGGATAGAGGGACGAGAAGACCATGGAGGGGATAGAGGGAGAAGAACTGACAGGATAGGGGGAGGAGAAGACCATAGAGGGGACATAGGGGGAGGAGAAGACCATGGAGGGGATAGAGGGAGGAGAATGGAGGGGATAGAGGGAGGAGAAGACCATGGAGGGTATAGAGGGAGGAGAAGACCATGGAGGGTATAGAGGGAGGAGAATGGAGGGGATAGGGGGAGGAGAAGAGCATGGAGGGGATAGAGGGAGGAGAATGGAGGGTATAGAGGGAGGAGAATGGAGGGTATAGAGGCAGGAGAATGGGGGGAATATAGAGGGAGGAGAATGGAGGGTATAGAGGGAGGGGAATGGAAGGGATAGAGGGAGGAGAAGACCATGGAGGGTATAGAGTGAGGAGAATGGAGGGTATAGAGGGAGAAGAATGGAGGGTATAGAGGGAGGGGAATGGAAGGGATAGAGGGAGGAGAAGACCATGGAGGGGATAGGGGAGGAGGGGACCATGGAGGGGATAGAGGGAGGTGAATGGAGGGGATAGGGGGAGGAGAAGACCATGGAGGGGATCGAGGGAAGAGTAGACCATGGAGGGGATAGAGGGACGAGAAGACCATGGAGGGTATAAAGGGAGAAGAACGGACAGGATAGGGGGAGGAGAAGACCATGGAGGGGATAGGGGGAGGAGAAGACCATGGAGGGGATAGAGGGAGGAGAATGGAGGGGATAGAGGGAGGAGAAGACCATGGAGGGTATAGAGGGAGGAGAAGACCATGGAGGGTATAGAGGGAGGAGAATGGGGGGATAGAGGGAGGAGAAGACCCTAGAGGGAGGAGAATGGAGGGGATAGGGGGAGGAGAAGACCATGGAGGGGATAGAGGGAGGAGAATGGAGGGTATAGAGGGAGGAGAATGGAGGTTATAGAGGGAGGAGAATGGAGGGTATAGACGGTGGGGAATGGAAGGGATAGAGGGAGGGGAATGGAAGGGATAGAGGGAGGAGAAGATCATGGAGGGTATAGAGGGAGGAGGATGGAGGGGACAGAGGGAGGAGAAGACCATGGAGGGGAAAGAGGGAGGAGAAGACCATGGAGGGGATAGAGGGAAGAGAAGACCATGGAGGGGATAGGGGTAGGAGAAGACCATGGAAGGGATAGAGGGAGGAGAATGGAGGGCATAGATGGAGGAGAATGGAGGGGATAGAGGGAGGAGAAGACCATGGAGTGTATAGAGGGAGGAGAAGACCATGGAGGGTATAGAGGGAGCAGGATGGAGGGGACAGAGGGAGGATAAGACCATGGAGGGATGGAGGGAGGAGAATGGAGGGGATAGAGGAAGGAGAATGGAGGGGATAGAGGAAGGAGAAGACCATGGAGGGTATAGGGGTAGGAGAAGACCATGGAAGGGATAGAGGGAGGAGAATGGAGGGTATAGATGGAGGAGAATGGAGGGGATAGAGGGAGGAGAATGGAGGGGATAGAGGGAGAAGACCATGAGGAGATAGGGGGAGGGGAAGACCATGGAGGGGATAGAGGGAGGAGACTGGAGGGTATAGGGGGAGGAGAATGGAGGGGATATTGGAGGACAAGACCATGAAGGGGATAGAGGGAGGAGAATGGAGGGTATAGAGGGAGGAGAATGGAGGGGATAGAGGGAGGAGAATGGAGGGGATAGAGGAAGGAGAAGACCATGGAGGGGATAGAGGGAGAAGAACGGACAGGATAGGGGGAGGAGAAGACCATAGAGGGGACATAGGGGGAGGAGAAGACCATGGAGGGGATAGAGGGAGGAGAATGGAGGGGATAGAGGGAGGAGAAGACCATGGAGGGTATAGAGGGAGGAGAAGACCATGGAGGGTATAGAGGGAGGAGAATGGAGGGGATAGGGGGAGGAGAAGAGCATGGAGGGGATAGAGGGAGGAGAATGGAGGGTATAGAGGGAGGAGAATGGAGGGTATAGAGGCAGGAGAATGGGGGGAATATAGAGGGAGGAGAATGGAGGGTATAGAGGGAGGGGAATGGAAGGGATAGAGGGAGGAGAAGACCATGGAGGGTATAGAGGGAGGAGAATGGAGGGTATAGAGGGAGGAGAATGGAGGGTATAGAGGGAGGGGAATGGAAGGGATAGAGGGAGGAGAAGACCATGGAGGGGATAGAGGGAGGAGGATGGAGGGGACAGAGGGAGGAGAAGACCATGGAGGGGAAAGAGGGAGGAGAAGACCATGGAGGGGATAGAGGGAAGAGAAGACCATGGAGGGGATAGAGGGAGGAGAATGGAGGGGATAGAGGGAGGAGAATGGAGGGGATAGAGGGAGGAGGAGACCATGCATGGGATAGAGGGAGGAGAAGACCATGGGGGGATAGAGTGAGTAGAATGGAGGGTTTTGAGGGAGGAGAATGGAGGGGATAGAGGGAGGAGAAGACCATGGAGGGGATCAAGGGAAGAGTAGACCATTGAGGGGATAGAGGGAAGATAATGTAGGGGATATGGGGAGGAGAGGGGGAGGAGAATGAAGGGGATAGGGGGAGGACAATGGAGGGGATAGGGGGAGGAGAATGTAGGGGATAGGGAGAGGAGAATACCATGGAGGGGATAGAGGGAGGAGAACACCTTGGAGGGGATAGAGGGACGAGAAGACCATGGAGGGGATAGAGGGAGAAGAACGGACAGGATAGGGGGAGGAGAAGACCATGGAGGGGATAGGGGGAGGAGAAGACCATGGAGGGGATAGAGGGAGGAGAATGGAGGGGATAGAGGGAGGAGAAGACCATGGAAGGTATAGAGGGAGGAGAAGACCATGGAGGGTATAGAGGGAGGAGAATGGAGGGTATAGAGGGAGGAGATTGAGGGTATAGAGGGAGGAGAATGGAGGGGATAGGGGTAGGAGAAGACCATGGAGGGGATAGAGGGAGGAGAATGGAGGGAGGAGAATGGGGGGGATGGAGGGAGGAGAATGGAAGGGATAGAGGAAGGAGAATGGAGGGGATAGAGGAAGGAGAAGACCATGGAGGGGATAGGGGTAGGAGAAGACCATGGAAGGGATAGAGGGAGGAGAATGGAGGGCATAGATGGAGAAGAATGGAGGGGATAGAGGGAGGAGAAGACCATGGAGTGTATAGAGGGAGGAGAAGACCATGGAGGGTATAGAGGGAGCAGGATGGAGGGGACAGAGGGAGGATAAGACCATGGAGGGGATGGAGGGAGGAGAATGGAGGGGATAGAGGAAGGAGAATGGAGGGGATAGAGGAAGGAGAAGACCATGGAGGGTATAGGGGTAGGAGAAGACCATGGAAGGGATAGAGGGAGGAGAATGGAGGGTATAGATGGAGGAGAATGGAGGGGATAGAGGGAGGAGAATGGAGGGGATAGAGGGAGAAGACCATGAGGAGATAGGAGGAGGGGAAGACCATGGAGGGGATAGAGGGAGGAGAAGACCATGGAGGGGATAGAGGGAAGAGAAGACCATGGAGGGGATAGAGGGAGGAGACTGGAGGGGATAGGGGGAGGAGAATGGAGGGGATATTGGAGGACAAGACCATGAAGGGGATAGAGGGAGGAGAATGGAGGGTATAGAGGGAGGAGAATGGAGGGGATAGAGGGAGGAGAATGGAGGGGATAGAGGAAGGAAAAGACCATGGAGGGGATAGAGGGACGAGAAGACCATGGAGGGGATAGAGGGAGAAGAACTGACAGGATAGGGGGAGGAGAAGACCATAGAGGGGACATAGGGGGAGGAGAAGACCATGGAGGGGATAGAGGGAGGAGAATGGAGGGGATAGAGGGAGGAGAAGACCATGGAGGGTATAGAGGGAGGAGAAGACCATGGAGGGTATAGAGGGAGGAGAATGGAGGGGATAGGGGGAGGAGAAGAGCATGGAGGGGATAGAGGGAGGAGAATGGAGGGTATAGAGGGAGGAGAATGGAGGGTATAGAGGCAGGAGAATGGGGGGAATATAGAGGGAGGAGAATGGAGGGTATAGAGGGAGGGGAATGGAAGGGATAGAGGGAGGAGAAGACCATGGAGGGTATAGAGTGAGGAGAATGGAGGGTATAGAGGGAGAAGAATGGAGGGTATAGAGGGAGGGGAATGGAAGGGATAGAGGGAGGAGAAGACCATGGAGGGGATAGGGGAGGAGGGGACCATGGAGGGGATAGAGGGAGGTGAATGGAGGGGATAGGGGGAGGAGAAGACCATGGAGGGGATCGAGGGAAGAGTAGACCATGGAGGGGATAGAGGGACGAGAAGACCATGGAGGGTATAAAGGGAGAAGAACGGACAGGATAGGGGGAGGAGAAGACCATGGAGGGGATAGGGGGAGGAGAAGACCATGGAGGGGATAGAGGGAGGAGAATGGAGGGGATAGAGGGAGGAGAAGACCATGGAGGGTATAGAGGGAGGAGAAGACCATGGAGGGTATAGAGGGAGGAGAATGGGGGGATAGAGGGAGGAGAAGACCCTAGAGGGAGGAGAATGGAGGGGATAGGGGAGGAGAAGACCATGGAGGGGATAGAGGGAGGAGAATGGAGGGTATAGAGGGAGGAGAATGGAGGTTATAGAGGGAGGAGAATGGAGGGTATAGACGGCGGGGAATGGAAGGGATAGAGGGAGGGGAATGGAAGGGATAGAGGGAGGAGAAGACCATGGAGGGTATAGAGGGAGGAGGATGGAGGGGACAGAGGGAGAAGACCATGGAGGGGAAAGAGGGAGGAGAAGACCATGGAGGGGATAGAGGGAAGAGAAGACCATGGAGGGGATAGGGGTAGGAGAAGACCATGGAAGGGATAGAGGGAGGAGAATGGAGGGCATAGATGGAGGAGAATGGAGGGGATAGAGGGAGGAGAAGACCATGGAGTGTATAGAGGGAGGAGAAGACCATGGAGGGTATAGAGGGAGCAGGATGGAGGGGACAGAGGGAGGATAAGACCATGGAGGGGATGGAGGGAGGAGAATGGAGGGGATAGAGGAAGGAGAATGGAGGGGATAGAGGAAGGAGAAGACCATGGAGGGTATAGGGGTAGGAGAAGACCATGGAAGGGATAGAGGGAGGAGAATGGAGGGTATAGATGGAGGAGAATGGAGGGGATAGAGGGAGGAGAATGGAGGGGATAGAGGGAGAAGACCATGAGGAGATAGGAGGAGGGGAAGACCATGGAGGGGATAGAGGGAGGAGACTGGAGGGGATAGGGGGAGGAGAATGGAGGGGATATTGGAGGACAAGACCATGAAGGGGATAGAGGGAGGAGAATGGAGGGTATAGAGGGAGGAGAATGGAGGGGATAGAGGGAGGAGAAGACCATGGAGGGGATCGAGGGAAGAGTAGACCATGGAGGGGATAGAGGGACGAGAAGACCATGGAGGGTATAAAGGGAGAAGAACGGACAGGATAGGGGGAGGAGAAGACCATGGAGGGGATAGGGGGAGGAGAAGACCATGGAGGGGATAGAGGGAGGAGAATGGAGGGGATAGAGGGAGGAGAAGACCATGGAGGGTATAGAGGGAGGAGAAGACCATGGAGGGGATAGAGGGAAGAGAAGACCATGGAGGGGATAGAGGGAGGAGACTGGAGGGGATAGGGGGAGGAGAATGGAGGGGATATTGGAGGACAAGACCATGAAGGGGATAGAGGGAGGAGAATGGAGGGTATAGAGGGAGGAGAATGGAGGGGATAGAGGGAGGAGAATGGAGGGGATAGAGGAAGGAAAAGACCATGGAGGGGATAGAGGGACGAGAAGACCATGGAGGGGATAGAGGGAGAAGAACTGACAGGATAGGGGGAGGAGAAGACCATAGAGGGGACATAGGGGGAGGAGAAGACCATGGAGGGGATAGAGGGAGGAGAATGGAGGGGATAGAGGGAGGAGAAGACCATGGAGGGTATAGAGGGAGGAGAAGACCATGGAGGGTATAGAGGGAGGAGAATGGAGGGGATAGGGGGAGGAGAAGAGCATGGAGGGGATAGAGGGAGGAGAATGGAGGGTATAGAGGGAGGAGAATGGAGGGTATAGAGGCAGGAGAATGGGGGGAATATAGAGGGAGGAGAATGGAGGGTATAGAGGGAGGGGAATGGAAGGGATAGAGGGAGGAGAAGACCATGGAGGGTATAGAGTGAGGAGAATGGAGGGTATAGAGGGAGAAGAATGGAGGGTATAGAGGGAGGGGAATGGAAGGGATAGAGGGAGGAGAAGACCATGGAGGGGATAGGGGAGGAGGGGACCATGGAGGGGATAGAGGGAGGTGAATGGAGGGGATAGGGGGAGGAGAAGACCATGGAGGGGATCGAGGGAAGAGTAGACCATGGAGGGGATAGAGGGACGAGAAGACCATGGAGGGTATAAAGGGAGAAGAACGGACAGGATAGGGGGAGGAGAAGACCATGGAGGGGATAGGGGGAGGAGAAGACCATGGAGGGGATAGAGGGAGGAGAATGGAGGGGATAGAGGGAGGAGAAGACCATGGAGGGTATAGAGGGAGGAGAAGACCATGGAGGGTATAGAGGGAGGAGAATGGGGGGATAGAGGGAGGAGAAGACCCTAGAGGGAGGAGAATGGAGGGGATAGGGGGAGGAGAAGACCATGGAGGGGATAGAGGGAGGAGAATGGAGGGTATAGAGGGAGGAGAATGGAGGTTATAGAGGGAGGAGAATGGAGGGTATAGACGGCGGGGAATGGAAGGGATAGAGGGAGGGGAATGGAAGGGATAGAGGGAGGAGAAGACCATGGAGGGTATAGAGGGAGGAGGATGGAGGGGACAGAGGGAGGAGAAGACCATGGAGGGGAAAGAGGGAGGAGAAGACCATGGAGGGGATAGAGGGAAGAGAAGACCATGGAGGGGATAGGGGTAGGAGAAGACCATGGAAGGGATAGAGGGAGGAGAATGGAGGGCATAGATGGAGGAGAATGGAGGGGATAGAGGGAGGAGAAGACCATGGAGTGTATAGAGGGAGGAGAAGACCATGGAGGGTATAGAGGGAGCAGGATGGAGGGGACAGAGGGAGGATAAGACCATGGAGGGGATGGAGGGAGGAGACCATGGAGGGGATAGAGGAAGGAGAATGGAGGGGATAGAGGAAGGAGAAGACCATGGAGGGTATAGGGGTAGGAGAAGACCATGGAAGGGATAGAGGGAGGAGAATGGAGGGTATAGATGGAGGAGAATGGAGGGGATAGAGGGAGGAGAATGGAGGGGATAGAGGGAGAAGACCATGAGGAGATAGGAGGAGGGGAAGACCATGGAGGGGATAGAGGGAGGAGACTGGAGGGTATAGGGGGAGGAGAATGGAGGGGATATTGGAGGACAAGACCATGAAGGGGATAGAGGGAGGAGAATGGAGGGTATAGAGGGAGGAGAATGGAGGGGATAGAGGGAGGAGAATGGAGGGGATAGAGGAAGGAGAAGACCATGGAGGGGATAGAGGGACGAGAAGACCATGGAGGGGATAGAGGGAGAAGAACGGACAGGATAGGGGGAGGAGAAGACCATAGAGGGGACATAGGGGGAGGAGAAGACCATGGAGGGGATAGAGGGAGGAGAATGGAGGGGATAGAGGGAGGAGAAGACCATGGAGGGTATAGAGGGAGGAGAAGACCATGGAGGGTATAGAGGGAGGAGAATGGAGGGGATAGGGGGAGGAGAAGAGCATGGAGGGGATAGAGGGAGGAGAATGGAGGGTATAGAGGGAGGAGAATGGAGGGTATAGAGGCAGGAGAATGGGGGGAATATAGAGGGAGGAGAATGGAGGGTATAGAGGGAGGGGAATGGAAGGGATAGAGGGAGGAGAAGACCATGGAGGGTATAGAGGGAGGAGAATGGAGGGTATAGAGGGAGGAGAATGGAGGGTATAGAGGGAGGGGAATGGAAGGGATAGAGGGAGGAGAAGACCATGGAGGGGATAGGGGAGGAGGGGACCATGGAGGGGATAGAGGGAGGTGAATGGAGGGGATAGGGGGAGGAGAAGACCATGGAGGGGATCGAGGGAAGAGTAGACCATGGAGGGGATAGAGGGACGAGAAGACCATGGAGGGTATAAAGGGAGAAGAACGGACAGGATAGGGGGAGGAGAAGACCATGGAGGGGATAGGGGGAGGAGAAGACCATGGAGGGGATAGAGGGAGGAGAATGGAGGGGATAGAGGGAGGAGAAGACCATGGAGGGTATAGAGGGAGGAGAAGACCATGGAGGGTATAGAGGGAGGAGAATGGGGGGGATAGAGGGAGGAGAAGACCCTAGAGGGAGGAGAATGGAGGGGATAGGGGGAGGAGAAGACCATGGAGGGGATAGAGGGAGGAGAATGGAGGGTATAGAGGGAGGAGAATGGAGGTTATAGAGGGAGGAGAATGGAGGGTATAGAGGGTGGGGAATGGAAGGGATAGAGGGAGGGGAATGGAAGGGATAGAGGGAGGAGAAGACCATGGAGGGTATAGAGGGAGGAGGATGGAGGGGACAGATGGAGGAGAAGACCATGGAGGGGAAAGAGGGAGGAGAAGACCATGGAGGGGATAGAGGGAAGAGAAGACCATGGAGGGGATAGAGGGAGGAGAATGGAGGGGATAGAGGGAGGAGAATGGAGGGGATAGAGGGAGGAGAAGACCATGGGGGGATAGAGTGAGTAGAATGGAGGGTTTTGAGGGAGGAGAATGGAGGGGATAGAGGGAGGAGAAGACCATGGAGGGGATCAAGGGAAGAGTAGACCATTGAGGGGATAGAGGGAAGATAATGTAGGGGATATGGGGAGGAGAGGGGGAGGAGAATGAAGGGGATAGGGGGAGGACAATGGAGGGGATAGGGGGAGGAGAATGTAGGGGATAGGGAGAGGAGAATACCATGGAGGGGATAGAGGGAGGAGAAGACCATGGAGGGGATAGAGGGAGGAGAATGGAGGGGATAGAGGGAGGAGAAGACCATGGAGGGTATAGAGGGAGGAGAAGACCATGGAGGGTATAGAGGGAGGAGAATGGGGGGGGATAGAGGGAGGAGAAGACCCTAGAGGGAGGAGAATGGAGGGGATAGGGGGAGGAGAAGACCATGGAGGGGATAGAGGGAGGAGAATGGAGGGTATAGAGGGAGGAGAATGGAGGTTATAGAGGGAGGAGAATGGAGGGTATAGAGGGTGGGGAATGGAAGGGATAGAGGGAGGGGAATGGAAGGGATAGAGGGAGGAGAAGACCATGGAGGGTATAGAGGGAGGACGATGGAGGGGACAGATGGAGGAGAAGACCATGGAGGGGAAAGAGGGAGGAGAAGACCATGGAGGGGATAGAGGGAAGAGAAGACCATGGAGGGGATAGAGGGAGGAGAATGGAGGGGATAGAGGGAGGAGAATGGAGGGGATAGAGGGAGGAGAAGACCATGGGGGGATAGAGTGAGTAGAATGGAGGGTTTTGAGGGAGGAGAATGGAGGGGATAGAGGGAGGAGAAGACCATGGAGGGGATCAAGGGAAGAGTAGACCATTGAGGGGATAGAGGGAAGATAATGTAGGGGATATGGGGAGGAGAGGGGGAGGAGAATGAAGGGGATAGGGGGAGGACAATGGAGGGGATAGGGGGAGGAGAATGTAGGGGATAGGGAGAGGAGAATACCATGGAGGGGATAAAGGGAGGAGAACACCATGGAGGGGATAGAGGGACGAGAAGACCATGGAGGGGATAGAGGGAGAAGAACGGACAGGATAGGGGGAGGAGAAGACCATGGAGGGGATAGGGGAGGAGAAGACCATGGAGGGGATAGAGGGAGGAGAATGGAGGGGATAGAGGGAGGAGAAGACCATGGAAGGTATAGAGGGAGGAGTAGACCATGGAGGGTATAGAGGGATGAGAATGGAGGGGATAGGGGGAGGAGAGGAGCATGGAGGGGATAGAGGGAGGAGAATGGAGGGTATAGAGGGAGGAGAATGGAGGTTATAGAGGGAGGGGAATGGAAGGGATAGAGGGAGGAGAAGACCATGGAGGGTATAGAGGGAGGAGAATGGAGGGGATAGAGGGAGGAGAAGACCATGGAGGGTATAGAGGGAGGAGAAGACCATGGAGGGTATAGAGGGAGGAGAATGGAGGGGATAGAGGGAGGAGAAGACCATGGAGGAGATAGAGGGAGGAGAATGGAGGGGATAGGGGGAGGAGAATGTAGGGGATAGAGGGAGGAGAAGACCATGGAGGGGATCGAGGGAAGAGTAGACCATGGAGGGGATAGAGGGACGAGAAGACCATGGAGGGTATAAAGGGAGAAGAACGGACAGGACAGGATAGGGGGAGGAGAAGACCATGGAGGGGATAGGGGGAGGAGAAGACCATGGAGGGGAAAGAGGGAGGAGAATGGAGGGGATAGAGGGAGGAGAAGACCATGGAGTGTATAGAGGGAGGAGAAGACCATGGAGGGTATAGAGGGAGCAGGATGGAGGGGACAGAGGGAGGATAAGACCATGGAGGGGATGGAGGGAGGAGAATGGAGGGGATAGAGGAAGGAGAATGGAGGGGATAGAGGAAGGAGAAGACCATGGAGGGGATAGGGGTAGGAGAAGACCATGGAAGGGATAGAGGGAGGAGAATGGAGGGTATAGATGGAGGAGAATGGAGGGGATAGAGGGAGGAGAATGGAGGGGATAGAGGGAGAAGACCATGAGGAGATAGGAGGAGGGGAAGACCATGGAGGGGATAGAGGGAGGAGAAGACCATGGAGGGGATAGAGGGAAGAGAAGACCATGGAGGGGATAGAGGGAGGAGACTGGAGGGGATAGGGGGAGGAGAATGGAGGGGATATTGGAGGACAAGACCATGAAGGGGATAGAGGGAGGAGAATGGAGGGTATAGAGGGAGGAGAATGGAGGGGATAGAGGGAGGAGAATGGAGGGGATAGAGGAAGGAGAAGACCATGGAGGGGATAGAGGGACGAGAAGACCATGGAGGGTATAGAGGGAGGAGAATGGACAGGATAGGGGGAGGAGAAGACCATAGAGGGGACATAGGGGGAGGAGAAGACCATGGAGGGGATAGAGGGAGGAGAATGGAGGGGATAGAGGGAGGAGAAGACCATGGAGGGTATAGAGGGAGGAGAAGACCATGGAGGGTATAGAGGGAGGAGAATGGAGGGGATAGGGGGAGGAGAAGAGCATGGAGGGGATAGAGGGAGGAGAATGGAGGGTATAGAGGGAGGAGAATGGAGGGTATAGAGGCAGGAGAATGGGAGGAATATAGAGGGAGGAGAATGGAGGGTATAGAGGGAGGGGAATGGAAGGGATAGAGGGAGGAGAAGACCATGGAGGGTATAGAGGGAGGAGAATGGAGGGTAGAGAGGGAGGAGAATGGAGGGTATAGAGGGAGGGGAATGGAAGGGATAGAGGGAGGAGAAGACCATGGAGGGGATAGGGGAGGAGGGGACCAAGGAGGGGATAGAGGGAGGTGAATGGAGGGGATAGGGGGAGGAGAAGACCATGGAGGGGATCGAGGGAAGAGTAGACCATGGAGGGGATAGAGGGACGAGAAGACCATGGAGGGTATAAAGGGAGAAGAACGGACAGGATAGGGGGAGGAGAAGACCATGGAGGGGATAGGGGGAGGAGAAGACCATGGAGGGGATAGAGGGAGGAGAATGGAGGGGATAGAGGGAGGAGAAGACCATGGAGGGTATAGAGGGAGGAGAAGACCATGGAGGGTAAAGAGGGAGGAGAATGGGGGGGATAGAGGGAGGAGAAGACCCTAGAGGGAGCAGAATGGAGGGGATAGGGGGAGGAGAAGACCATGGAGGGGTTAGAGGGAGGAGAATGGAGGGTATAGAGGGAGGAGAATGGAGGTTATAGAGGGAGGAGAATGGAGGGTATAGAGGGTGGGGAATGGAAGGGATAGAGGGAGGGGAATGGAAGGGATAGAGGGAGGAGAAGACCATGGAGGGTATAGAGGGAGGAGGATGGAGGGGACAGAGGGAGGAGAAGACCATGGAGGGAAAGAGGGAGGAGAAGACCATGGAGGGGATAGAGGGAAGAGAAGACCATGGAGGGGATAGAGGGAGGAGAATGGAGGGGATAGAGGGAGGAGAATGGAGGGGATAGAGGGAGGAGAAGACCATGGGGGGATAGAGTGAGTAGAATGGAGGGTTTTGAGGGAGGAGAATGGAGGGGATAGAGGGAGGAGAAGACCATGGAGGGGATCAAGGGAAGAGTAGACCATTGAGGGGATAGAGGGAAGATAATGTAGGGGATATGGGGAGGAGAAGGGGAGGAGAATGAAGGGGATAGGGGGAGGACAATGGAGGGGATAGGGGGAGGAGAATGTAGGGGATAGGGAGAGGAGAATACCATGGAGGGGATAGAGGGGGGAGAACACCATGGAGGGGATAGAGGGACGAGAAGACCATGGAGGGGATAGAGGGAGAAGAACGGACAGGATAGGGGGAGGAGAAGACCATGGAGGGGATAGGGGGAGGAGAAGACCATGGAGGGGATAGAGGGAGGAGAATGGAGGGGATAGAGGGAGGAGAAGACCATGGAAGGTATAGAGGGAGGAGAAGACCATGGAGGGTATAGAGGGAGGAGAATGGAGGGGATAGGGGGAGGAGAAGAGCATGGAGGGGATAGAGGGAGGAGAATGGAGGGTATAGAGGGAGGAGAATGGAGGTTATAGAGGGAGGGGAATGGAAGGGATAGAGGGAGGAGAAGACCATGGAGGGTATAGAGGGAGGAGAATGGAGGGGATAGAGGGAGGAGAAGACCATGGAGGGTATAGAGGGAGGAGAAGACCATGGAGGGTATAGAGGGAGGAGAATGGAGGGGATAGAGGGAGGAGAAGACCATGGAGGAGATAGAGGGAGGAGAATGGAGGGGATAGGGGGAGGAGAATGTAGGGGATAGAGGGAGGAGAAGACCATGGAGGGGATCGAGGGAAGAGTAGACCATGGAGGGGATAGAGGGACGAGAAGACCATGGAGGGTATAAAGGGAGAAGAACGGACAGGACAGGATAGGGGGAGGAGAAGACCATGGAGGGGATAGGGGGAGGAGAAGACCATGGAGGGGAAAGAGGGAGGAGAATGGAGGGGATAGAGGGAGGAGAAGACCATGGAGTGTATAGAGGGAGGAGAAGACCATGGAGGGTATAGAGGGAGCAGGATGGAGGGGACAGAGGGAGGATAAGACCATGGAGGGGATGGAGGGAGGAGAATGGAGGGGATAGAGGAAGGAGAATGGAGGGGATAGAGGAAGGAGAAGACCATGGAGGGGATAGGGGTAGGAGAAGACCATGGAAGGGATAGAGGGAGGAGAATGGAGGGTATAGATGGAGGAGAATGGAGGGGATAGAGGGAGGAGAATGGAGGGGATAGAGGGAGAAGACCATGAGGAGATAGGAGGAGGGGAAGACCATGGAGGGGATAGAGGGAGGAGAAGACCATGGAGGGGATAGAGGGAAGAGAAGACCATGGAGGGGATAGAGGGAGGAGACTGGAGGGGATAGGGGGAGGAGAATGGAGGGGATATTGGAGGACAAGACCATGAAGGGGATAGAGGGAGGAGAATGGAGGGTATAGAGGGAGGAGAATGGAGGGGATAGAGGGAGGAGAATGGAGGGGATAGAGGAAGGAGAAGACCATGGAGGGGATAGAGGGACGAGAAGACCATGGAGGGGATAGAGGGAGAAGAACGGACAGGATAGGGGGAGGAGAAGACCATAGAGGGGACATAGGGGGAGGAGAAGACCATGGAGGGGATAGAGGGAGGAGAATGGAGGGGATAGAGGGAGGAGAAGACCATGGAGGGTATAGAGGGAGGAGAAGACCATGGAGGGTATAGAGGGAGGAGAATGGAGGGGATAGGGGGAGGAGAATGGAGGGTATAGAGGGAGGAGAATGGAGGGTATAGAGGCAGGAGAATGGGGGGAATATAGAGGGAGGAGAATGGAGGGTATAGAGGGAGGGGAATGGAAGGGATAGAGGGAGGAGAAGACCATGGAGGGTATAGAGGGAGGAGAATGGAGGGTATAGAGGGAGGAGAATGGAGGGTATAGAGGGAGGGGAATGGAAGGGATAGAGGGAGGAGAAGACCATGGAGGGGATAGGGGAGGAGGGGATAGAGGGAGGTGAATGGAGGGGATAGGGGGAGGAGAAGACCATGGAGGGGATCGAGGGAAGAGTAGACCATGGAGGGGATAGAGGGACGAGAAGACCATGGAGGGTATAAAGGGAGAAGAACGGACAGGATAGGGGGAGGAGAAGACCATGGAGGGGATAGGGGGAGGAGAAGACCATGGAGGGGATAGAGGGAGGAGAATGGAGGGGATAGAGGGAGGAGAAGACCATGGAGGGTATAGAGGGAGGAGAAGACCATGGAGGGTATAGAGGGAGGAGAATGGGGGGATAGAGGGAGGAGAAGACCCTAGAGGGAGGAGAATGGGGGGATAGGGGGAGGAGAAGACCATGGAGGGGATAGAGGGAGGAGAATGGAGGGTATAGAGGGAGGAGAATGGAGGTTATAGAGGGAGGAGAATGGAGGGTATTGAGGGTGGGGAATGGTAGGGATAGAGGGAGGGGAATGGAAGGGATAGAGGGAGGAGAAGACCATGGAGGGTATAGAGGGAGGAGGATGGAGGGGACAGAGGGAGGAGAAGACCATGGAGGGGAAAGAGGGAGGAGAAGACCATGGAGGGGATAGAGGGAAGAGAAGACCATGGAGGGGATAGAGGGAGGAGAATGGAGGGGATAGAGGGAGGAGAATGGAGGGGATAGAGGGAGGAGAAGACCATGGGGGGATAGAGTGAGTAGAATGGAGGGTTTTGAGGGAGGAGAATGGAGGGGATAGAGGGAGGAGAAGACCATGGAGGGGATCAAGGGAAGAGTAGACCATTGAGGGGATAGAGGGAAGATAATGTAGGGGATATGGGGAGGAGAGGGGGAGGAGAATGAAGGGGATAGGGGGAGGACAATGGAGGGGATAGGGGGAGGAGAATACCATGGAGGGGATAGAGGGAGGAGAACACCATGGAGGGGATAGAGGGACGAGAAGACCATGGAGGGGATAGAGGGAGAAGAACGGACAGGATAGGGGGAGGAGAAGACCATGGAGGGGATAGGGGGAGGAGAAGACCATGGAGGGGATAGAGGGAGGAGAATGGAGGGGATAGAGGGAGGAGAAGACCATGGAAGGTATAGAGGGAGGAGAAGACCATGGAGGGTATAGAGGGAGGAGAATGGAGGGGATAGGGGAGGAGAAGAGCATGGAGGGGATAGAGGGAGGAGAATGGAGGGTATAGAGGGAGGAGAATGGAGGTTATAGAGGGAGGGGAATGGAAGGGATAGAGGGAGGAGAAGACCATGGAGGGTATAGAGGGAGGAGAATGGAGGGGATAGAGGGAGGAGAAGACCATGGAGGGTATAGAGGGAGGAGAAGACCATGGAGGGTATAGAGGGAGGAGAATGGAGGGGATAGAGGGAGGAGAAGACCATGGAGGAGATAGAGGGAGGAGAATGGAGGGGATAGGGGGAGGAGAATGTAGGGGATAGAGGGAGGAGAAGACCATGGAGGGGATCGAGGGAAGAGTAGACCATGGAGGGGATAGAGGGACGAGAAGACCATGGAGGGTATAAAGGGAGAAGAACGGACAGGACAGGATAGGGGGAGGAGAAGACCATGGAGGGGATAGGGGGAGGAGAAGACCATGGAGGGGAAAGAGGGAGGAGAATGGAGGGGATAGAGGTAGGAGAAGACCATGGAGGGTATAGAGGGAGGAGAAGACCATGGAGGGTATAGAGGGAGGAGAATGGAGGGGATAGAGGGAGGAGAAGACCATGGAGGAGATAGAGGGAGGAGAATGGAGGGGATAGGGGGAGGAGAATGTAGGGGATAGAGGGAGGAGAAGACCATGGAGGGGATCGAGGGAAGAGTAGACCATGGAGGGGATAGAGGGACGAGAAGACCATGGAGGGTATAAAGGGAGAAGAACGGACAGGACAGGATAGGGGGAGGAGAAGACCATGGAGGGGATAGGGGGAGGAGAAGACCATGGAGGGGAAAGAGGGAGGAGAATGGAGGGTATAGCGGGAGGAGAATGGAGGGTATAGAGGGTATAGAGGGAGGGGAATGGAAGGTATAGAGGGAGGAGAAGACCATGGAGGGTATAGAGGGAGGAGAAGACCATGGAGGGTGTAGATGGAGGGTGTTGATGGAGGAGAATGGAGGGTATAGAGGGAGGAGAATGGAGGGTATAGAGGGAGGAGATTGAGGGTATAGAGGGAGGAGAATGGAGGGGATAGAGGGAGGAGAAGACCATGGAGGGTATAGAGGGAGGAGAAGACCATGGAGGGTATAGAGGGAGGAGAATGGAGGGTATAGAGGGAGGAGAATGGAGGGGATAGAGGGAGGAGAATGGAGGGGATAGAGGAAGGAGAAGACCATGGAGGGGATAGAGGGACGAGAAGACCATGGAGGGGATAGAGGGAGAAGAACGGACAGGATAGGGGGAGGAGAAGACCATAGAGGGGACATAGGGGGAGGAGAAGACCATGGAGGGGATAGAGGGAGGAGAATGGAGGGGATAGAGGGAGGAGAAGACCATGGAGGGTATAGAGGGAGGAGAAGACCATGGAGGGTATAGAGGGAGGAGAATGGAGGGGATAGGGGGAGGAGAATGGAGGGTATAGAGGGAGGAGAATGGAGGGTATAGAGGCAGGAGAATGGGGGGAATATAGAGGGAGGAGAATGGAGGGTATAGAGGGAGGGGAATGGAAGGGATAGAGGGAGGAGAAGACCATGGAGGGTATAGAGGGAGGAGAATGGAGGGTATAGAGGGAGGAGAATGGAGGGTATAGAGGGAGGGGAATGGAAGGGATAGAGGGAGGAGAAGACCATGGAGGGGATAGGGGAGGAGGGGATAGAGGGAGGTGAATGGAGGGGATAGGGGGAGGAGAAGACCATGGAGGGGATCGAGGGAAGAGTAGACCATGGAGGGGATAGAGGGACGAGAAGACCATGGAGGGTATAAAGGGAGAAGAACGGACAGGATAGGGGGAGGAGAAGACCATGGAGGGGATAGGGGGAGGAGAAGACCATGGAGGGGATAGAGGGAGGAGAATGGAGGGGATAGAGGGAGGAGAAGACCATGGAGGGTATAGAGGGAGGAGAAGACCATGGAGGGTATAGAGGGAGGAGAATGGGGGGATAGAGGGAGGAGAAGACCCTAGAGGGAGGAGAATGGGGGGATAGGGGGAGGAGAAGACCATGGAGGGGATAGAGGGAGGAGAATGGAGGGTATAGAGGGAGGAGAATGGAGGTTATAGAGGGAGGAGAATGGAGGGTATTGAGGGTGGGGAATGGTAGGGATAGAGGGAGGGGAATGGAAGGGATAGAGGGAGGAGAAGACCATGGAGGGTATAGAGGGAGGAGGATGGAGGGGACAGAGGGAGGAGAAGACCATGGAGGGGAAAGAGGGAGGAGAAGACCATGGAGGGGATAGAGGGAAGAGAAGACCATGGAGGGGATAGAGGGAGGAGAATGGAGGGGATAGAGGGAGGAGAATGGAGGGGATAGAGGGAGGAGAAGACCATGGGGGGATAGAGTGAGTAGAATGGAGGGTTTTGAGGGAGGAGAATGGAGGGGATAGAGGGAGGAGAAGACCATGGAGGGGATCAAGGGAAGAGTAGACCATTGAGGGGATAGAGGGAAGATAATGTAGGGGATATGGGGAGGAGAGGGGGAGGAGAATGAAGGGGATAGGGGGAGGACAATGGAGGGGATAGGGGGGAGGAGAATACCATGGAGGGGATAGAGGGAGGAGAACACCATGGAGGGGATAGAGGGACGAGAAGACCATGGAGGGGATAGAGGGAGAAGAACGGACAGGATAGGGGGAGGAGAAGACCATGGAGGGGATAGGGGGAGGAGAAGACCATGGAGGGGATAGAGGGAGGAGAATGGAGGGGATAGAGGGAGGAGAAGACCATGGAAGGTATAGAGGGAGGAGAAGACCATGGAGGGTATAGAGGGAGGAGAATGGAGGGATAGGGGAGGAGAAGAGCATGGAGGGGATAGAGGGAGGAGAATGGAGGGTATAGAGGGAGGAGAATGGAGGTTATAGAGGGAGGGGAATGGAAGGGATAGAGGGAGGAGAAGACCATGGAGGGTATAGAGGGAGGAGAATGGAGGGGATAGAGGGAGGAGAAGACCATGGAGGGTATAGAGGGAGGAGAAGACCATGGAGGGTATAGAGGGAGGAGAATGGAGGGGATAGAGGGAGGAGAAGACCATGGAGGAGATAGAGGGAGGAGAATGGAGGGGATAGGGGGAGGAGAATGTAGGGGATAGAGGGAGGAGAAGACCATGGAGGGGATCGAGGGAAGAGTAGACCATGGAGGGGATAGAGGGACGAGAAGACCATGGAGGGTATAAAGGGAGAAGAACGGACAGGACAGGATAGGGGGAGGAGAAGACCATGGAGGGGATAGGGGGAGGAGAAGACCATGGAGGGGAAAGAGGGAGGAGAATGGAGGGGATAGAGGGAGGAGAAGACCATGGAGGGTATAGAGGGAGGAGAATGGAGGGTATAGCGGGAGGAGAATGGAGGGTATAGAGGGTATAGAGGGAGGGGAATGGAAGGTATAGAGGGAGGAGAAGACCATGGAGGGTATAGAGGGAGGAGAAGACCATGGAGGGTGTAGATGGAGGGTGTTGATGGAGGAGAATGGAGGGTATAGAGGGAGGAGAATGGAGGGTATAGAGGGAGGAGATTGAGGGTATAGAGGGAGGAGAATGGAGGGGATAGAGGGAGGAGAAGACCATGGAGGGTATAGAGGGAGGAGAAGACCATGGAGGGTATAGAGGGAGGAGAATGGAGGGTATAGAGGGAGGGGAATGGAAGGGATAGAGGGAGGAGAAGATCATGGAGGGCATAGAGGGAGGAGAATGGAGGGGATAGAGGGAGAAAGAGGAGATGTGGGAATGAAAAGAGCTAAAGCCTTACAACGACACTGAGATAAAGCATTCTGAATTATTAGTATACTTGAATATGCTTTAGAGAGGGAGAGAGAAAACAGAGTAAGAGAGAGAGAAAACAAAGAGAGGGAGAGAGAGGGAGGGAGAGAGAAAACAGAGTAAGAGAGAGAGAAAACAAAGAGAGGGAGAGAGAGGGAGAGAGAAAACAGAGTCAGAGAGAGAGAAAAAGAGAGGGAGAGAGGGAGAGAGAAAACAGAGTCAGAGAGGGAGAAAACAAAGAGAGGGAGAGAGAAAACAGAGTCAGAGAGGGAGAAAACAAAGAGAGGGAGAGAGAAGGAGAGAGAAAACAGAGTAAGAGAGAGAGAGAGAGAAAACAAAGAGAGGGAGTGAAAGAGAGAAAAGTGAAGGACAGGGCAGGACAGGTTTTTCCCCCCACTTGTGTGTGACGTGGAAAAGGCATTAGTGTACGGGTGAGCGAAAGGTCACCAAGAGGTGTGACATCTCTACAGCACCTCTAAAGCTGGAGCATCACTCTTGGAGCCTCACTCTGTCCTGTGTGTGTGTGTGTGTGTGTGTGTGTGTGTGTGTGTGTGTGTGTGTGTGTGTGTGTGTGTGTGTGTGTGTGTGTGTGTGTGTGTGTGTGTGTGCGTGCGTGTATGCGCATCACTATGCAGCCTCAGTCTGCCCATACCGTAGAACTAATTAGGAGTACTCTACTACACACAGTACCCCCTTCACATCCCACATGGTCCAGTCTGGATCACAGACTCAAACCAGTGGGGAGGTCGACTGGCCCTACAATATGGACATACCGTTAAACACCACACACACACATATAGCTCGAGGAAACACATACTAGAAATCTAAATGAACATGTCATATTGGACGTAGGCTACTGCTCAACTGGAGAAAATGAAGTTTGAGTTGTAACACCCAAACGCAGGAGAGGGATTAGACTCTAGATTCTTTCAGCGTGACCCCTGACCACTGACCCCTATACAACTCCCTGACCCCTGAGCAGCGTCTGGACATGATGCTTTAAATGAACAACACACAGGTCTATAATGATCTGGAGATTGAGGGGGCTGGGGAGTGAGGCTCGAGGGTACAATAGAGGGGTCACAAGGTCAACCCACCCACCATCTATCGGCATCAGGTCAATGTGCTGGGGTTCAGACCCAGATTCAAACCCGGACTCAGACTCATACCCAGATTCAGGCCCAGACTCAAGACTCATACCCAGATTCAGGCCCAGACTCAAGACTCATACCCAGATTCAGGCCCAGACTCAAGACTCATACCCAGATTCAGGCCCAGACTCAAGACTCATACCCAGATTCTGACCCAGACTCATAATCAGACCGAGACACAGATTCATACTGACAAGCTAAATCCTTCTGCTCGGTAATGACATAAACTCATCTACTGGGAAGTATCAGCAAAGGATCTAAAATCAGCATTGGTTTTCTGCTTGGTGAAGATAAAAAGGAAAAACTTGATAGTAAAAACTTTCAACTCTGTTTCATCCGTTAAGATACAATTAAAAGGCATTCTAACATAGTTGAATTCATACGCGACCAAACAATGTTCCCCTGCTCCTCAATGAGAACGTTTTGGCTCTGTTTTGACGGAGACAAATGGAGAAGTTTAAAGGTTAAAAGCCAAGGGGAAGCATTGGAAAGAGATTGAAGGCTTTCTGCCTCGGTCGACATCGGCCTGTTCCTTCAAAGGCATTGTGGAAGTTCTGTGTCCTCTTTCCCATAGCTGCATACCACCAGCGGCAGGGCTATAAGGCCGGGCGGCCAGCACGCAACCAATGGTACTTCTCAGGACCCCAACAGTCTCTGCGACTGGAGGGCGAAACAGAGATACTAATTGTTTCACAATGCATGCAGCGATACCCTGAAACTCATTGTCCAAACAAGTAGAACGATTTGAATGATAGAAACTCTCATAGCATTCCATGTACAGTATATTACAATACACTACAGTACAGTGAACTACAGTACATTACAGTAGAGTACATTACACTGCAGTACAGTACAGTACATTACAGTAGAGTACATTACACTACAGTACAGTAGAGTACATTACTCTACAGTACATTACAGTACAGTACACTACACAGGGTCTAGTGCCTGTCTATCTGTCAGCTTGGGGTTAAAAACATGCTACCCTCTCTCACACACCCAACGTTGCTCTCATGGATACCGATCTGTGTCTCATTTCCACAAGGAAGCAATAGAGCAGTAGTGTGTCAGTCTGTCCTCTCTCCCTCTCTCTCTTCCTCTCCCGCCAACTAGGAAGAGTATTCCTAGTTAGCGGGGCTGTTTCCCTAGCTCCCTGAAATCTAGAGTTGTCGTCTCTGTTGCCGCTATTGTTTGTCTCATCGCTGCTGCGCCCTGGGTCGTTGTCTACATCGTAAGCCGTTGAGCACGTGGAAGAGAGGCTGAACATCAACTGGGTGGAACCGGGCGGCCGGATCCTCCTTATAAAACATGAATTAACACGTTGGTGCAAATAGTGTAGCGGTGGTATTCTGAAGAAGAAGAAGAAGAAGAAGAAGAAGAAGAATCGGCTGCTTGTTGCTATTCTGGACAGAACAGAACAGGTTTCAGTTAGAAGCTCATCTTTATCCCATCTCTCCAACACAATCAACTCTTTCATTCAACATGGAGATCAACTGGACTCTGGAATGCTCATAATCAACCCAGTGCTTGCCGAACATTCTACGTACTTAGCCCCAGAAATCGACAGCCCAGATATGAGAAAATCCACTATGACGTTAGCCATAGCTAGTGTAGCTTGACGGCAAGTGCCAATACATCACACCTGTCTAAATGAATGAACAGGGGAACGATGAGAGCTTTCACTGAGAGAGAGTGCAGTGTAGTGGAACCAAAGGAGAGACATGTTAGCCATCAAACATTAACACCAGGGCCTATTTGTGTGCCGCGTCACGTGTTGATGACACCACAGCAGCGGCAGAAGCCTGTGACACACACACAACGCCCGGGGCGCCTAGGAAACAGAAAGTGCTTTTGACTCCGTAGAACAAGGGGAGTGCCTGCCTGCCGCCCGCTTACTGAACACAAACACTTCCTGTTGGCATAATGGAGAGTGTGGTGGCAGCCAACAAGCAATATAAACATCAGAATAGGAGCTCTTCAGCTCCAGTGTACAGATGACAGACTCCGTCGGGGCGGGCCACCACCGGCATTCTCTAACCTCCCTACTTCCTACTTCTGGCTGTGACTCTGTGGCTGAGTGCACTGGGGATAGATGGCTACTGTACTGAATACTGTAACAGTAAACGGTGTTGTACTGTTGTAAATATATGGCTGCGTGGTTGAGGGCATACCCATGCACTTTGTGACTGTGGTTGGTTGGTTACTGTACTGTTACTGTACTAATGTAAATAGTTACTACGCTGTACTATTTTAAAGATGGTTACTGTACTAATGTAATTAGTTACTACGCTGTACTATTTTAAAGATGGTTACTGTACTAATGTAATTAGTTACTACGCTGTACTGTTACTGTACTAATGTAAATAGTTACTACGCTGTACTATTTTAAAGATGGTTACTGTACTAATGTAATTAGTTACTACGCTGTACTGTTACTGTACTAATGTAAATAGTTACTACGCTGTACTATTTTAAAGATGGTTACTGTACTAATGTAAATAGTTACTACGCTGTACTATTTTAAAGATGGTTACTGTACTAATGTAATTAGTTACTACGCTGTACTGTTACTGTACTAATGTAAATAGTTACTATGCTGTACTATTTTAAAAGATGGTTACTGTACTAATGTAATTAGTTACTACGCTGTACTGTTACTGTACTAATGTAAATAGTTACTACGCTGTACTATTTTAAAAGATGGTTACTGTACTAATGTAAATAGTTACCACGCTGTACTATTTTAAAGATGGTTACTGTACTAATGTCAATAGTTACTACGCTGTACTATTTTAAAAGATGGTTACTGTACTAATGTAAATAGTTACCACGCTGTACTATTTTAAAGATGGTTACTGTACTAATGTAAATAGTTACTACGCTGTACGATTTTAAAAGATGGTTACTGTACTAATGTAAATAGTTACCACGCTGTACTATTTTAAAGATGGTTACTGTACTAATGTAATTAGTTACTACGCTGTACTATTTTAAAAGATGGTTACTGTACTAATGTAATTAGTTACTACGCTGTACTGTTACTGTACTAATGTAAATAGTTACCACGCTGTACTATTTTAAAGATGGTTACTGTACTAATGTAAATAGTTACTACGCTGTACTATTTTAAAGATGGTTACTGTACTAATGTAATTAGTTACTACGCTGTACTATTTTAAAGATGGTTACTGTACTAATGTAATTAGTTACTACGCTGTACTGTTACTGTACTAATGTAAATAGTTACTACGCTGTACTATTTTAAAGATGGTTACTGTACTAATGTAATTAGTTACTACGCTGTACTGTTACTGTACTAATGTAAATAGTTACTACGCTGTACTATTTTTAAAGATGGTTACTGTACTAATGTAAATAGTTACTACGCTGTACTATTTTAAAGATGGTTACTGTACTAATGTAATTAGTTACTACGCTGTACTGTTACTGTACTAATGTAAATAGTTACTACGCTGTACTATTTTAAAAGATGGTTACTGTACTAATGTAATTAGTTACTACGCTGTACTGTTACTGTACTAATGTAAATAGTTACTACGCTGTACTATTTTAAAAGATGGTTACTGTACTAATGTAATTAGTTACTACGCTGTACTGTTACTGTACTAATGTAAATAGTTACTACGCTGTACTATTTTAAAAGATGGTTACTGTACTAATGTAAATAGTTACCACGCTGTACTATTTTAAAGATGGTTACTGTACTAATGTAAATAGTTACTACGCTGTACTATTTTAAAAGATGGTTACTGTACTAATGTAAATAGTTACCACGCTGTACTATTTTAAAGATGGTTACTGTACTAATGTAAATAGTTACTACGCTGTACTATTTTAAAAGATGGTTACTGTACTAATGTAAATAGTTACCACGCTGTACTATTTTAAAGATGGTTACTGTACTATTGTAAATAGTTACTACGCTGTACTATTTTAAAGATGGTTACTGTACTAATGTAATTAGTTACTACGCTGTACTATTTTAAAAGATGGTTACTGTACTAATGTAAATAGTTACCACGCTGTACTATTTTAAAGATGGTTACTGTACTAATGTAAATAGTTACTACGCTGTACAATTTTAAAGATGGTTACTGTACTAATGTAATTAGTTACTACGCTGTACTATTTTAAAGATGGTTACTGTACTAATGTAAATAGTTACCATGCTGTACTATTTTAAAGATGGTTACTGTACTAATGTAAATAGTTACCACGCTGTACTATTTTAAAGATGGTTACTGTACTAATGTAAATAGTTACTACGCTGTACTATTTTAAAGATGGTTACTGTACTAATGTAAATAGTTACTACGCTGTACTATTTTAAAGATGGTTACTGTACTAATGTAATTAATTACTACGCTGTACTATTTTAAAGATGGTTACTGTACTAATGAAATTAGTTACCACGCTGTACTATTTTAAAGATGGTTACTGTACTAATGTAAATAGTTACCACGCTGTACTATTTTAAAGATGGTTACTGTACTAATGTAAATAGTTACCACGCTGTACTATTTTAAAGATGGTTACTGTACTAATGTAAATAGTTACCACGCTGTACTATTTTAAAGATGGTTACTGTACTAATGTAAATAGTTACTACGCTGTACTATTTTAAAGATGGTTACTGTACTAATGTAATTAGTTACTACACTGTACTATTTTAAAGATGGTTACTGTACTAATGTAAATAGTTACTACGCTGTACTGTTACTGTACTAATGTAATTAGTTACTACGCTGTACTGTTACTGTACTAATGTAAATAGTTACTACGCTGTACTGTTACTGTACTAATGTAATTAGTTACTACGCTGTACTATTTTAAAGATGGTTCCTGTACTAATGTAATTAGTTACTACGCTGTACTGTTACTGTACTAATGTAATTAGTTACTACGCTGTACTATTTTAAAGATGGTTACTGTACTAATGTAATTAGTTACTACGCTGTATTAAAGCTCTCTGAGCTACAAGTTCAACCATGAACACAAATGAATCAATTTACAGTTAGCGCTCACTCTCCTTTGCTGAAACCCTCTTCCCTCCTCTACCTCTTCCTCCCCCTTCCCACAAATCGCACATCATCAATTGAGTGTGTGTGTGTGTGACATAAACAGTGACCCGTTAAGTGCGACAGCTTGTGTTGGGGACACACATTCACCCCCACCCCCCCACCCCCAACCCAGACCCCCCGATTCATGAATCATTAATGAAAATTACCCAGAAACACACACACACACACACACAAAAAGAGGGGAAGGATTGAACTGCCCACCACCACACCACGGGCCAAGAGAAACCAATGGGACGTGTGAAAAATAGGTATGTAGCTAATGGCTCTAACAAACAAGGTCAATCCCAATTGAGGTCACAACATCCTCCTGCTAAACCCCATCTCTAACTGTAGGGGAGAGAACGTTCAACCTAATCTCAGGTTGTCAGCAGTGACGCAGAGGTGACAAACAAAACATAGGTGAGAAAATGCTGATTACCGTTCACGGCAAGTAAAGTAAATCTCCCTATATTTTCAAGACATTTTTTTTTCTGCAAAAAGTGGGTAAACACAAGATAGTTCAAGCCCCGAGCATAGGCCTACATACAATCTTAAAGCACTACTCCAGGACTGAAGGGAAATTGTACAATATTGAGATGGTTCCCTCATTAGAGGACTGTTCCATTCATGTTATGCTATTTCCCTTCGCCTGTCGGTGAGATGCAGGAACTGGACATAATAGTACATGAGTATTTTAGCCTCGTTGATATCTCTCAGTCATGCTGTGCAGCGCAATAACAACGCTGAACGCTTTGAACGCTTTACATGACCCTATATTTAGCTTGGTACTGCACTACATTATTAAGATTGTGATTAAGACCATTCTATGCTAATGACATAACGTGAACTTTTGTATAATTTAAATCAAACATGGTAATTATACAGCTAGCATTCCATGCAACATAGCACATGGATTTCATGGGTGGCTAAGCAGGTGTGAGAGAGAGAGAGAGAGAGAGAGAGAGAGAGAGAGAGAGAGAGAGAGAGAGAGAGACTAGGTTAGAGAGAGATGCTGCCTGGGACACAACACTATACAATGTTACTACAGCGATAATACAACGCTACAACAACGTTAGAGGCTGGTCCCAGATCTGTTGATGCTGTCTCACCAACTGCTATGGTCACTGTCATGCCAAACATGACCATAGGATTTGGTTATAAAGCACAAACAGATCTGTGGCCAGGCTATTTAAACGCTGTACTACGACACTGCACTAGAAAGTTGGTCTACGGCGCTTCCACTTTAGCCTTGGTACCAGTCTTTGTGCTATCATTCCACTCCTTTCCACTTGTTGTCATGCCAAACAAGGAGTGGAATGATAGCACAAACAAACTGGCTACTTCCACTCTCCATTCTAGCAGAAGATCAGCGCCTCTCTGGGTGGGGAGGATCGACAACCCTCTACACACACCAGGGAGGCTCAAGATCAGGAAGTAAAAATAGAACAGGTGTAGCTTAGCACAACCCTCACAAACCCTTCCCCATCCAAACCATCCTTTATATTAGAAAACAGAACCACTCGCATAAACAGGACCACTTGCATAAATAAATACATTAACCACTAGCATAAACAACATCTGAAGAGTGCCATATGTACTACAACACACACACACACACAGAGATGATAATAACATGAACTGAAAAGCGATGTAGTGTTACATAAGCCTTAATCTGCCTGCTCTCAGATCACAGCAGAGCAGATGGCCTATCCTGGAAACAGTGGTGTTTGGATGCCCATAAAGGGAAATAAGGACAACACAGTGTAAATACAACATTTCACATTTACTTCATTTAGCAGGGACTTACAGGAGCAATTAGGGTTAAGTGCCTTGCTCAATGGCACATCAACAGATACAAACCAGCAACCTTTTGGTTACTGGCCCAACGCTCTTAACCACTAGAGTACCTGCAGCCAAACACAACTACAATACAACAGGCCAGGATTCAATCGGATCACATTTTGTCTGCTATGCGCCATTTAAAGGTCATTTCCGATTGCGCTGACATATGCAGTGTTTACCGTGAGCGCGGGAACATCGCCTTTAAAAGCAAAGCGCGTTCGGACTGAATCCCGGACCGAATCCCGGACTGAAGAACCACTAGAACACTACCTTACCGTTACCCTCTTGTTGTCAATCCCAAACAACCACCAAGTACGCAGTCTTCATTTTTTTAAAAATGGAAAACAATACGAAGGTCACAAGTTACAAGATTATGATTTTGTGAGTGCTTTTGTGACTGACTGACTACCCCAGGTAATACTGAAAGCTTAAAGAGAGAGCGAGAGCTCTCAGTTGAATAGCCTCCACCACACTCGACTGAATAAATCCACGAATGAATCGTGATGACATTCAACTGAGAGGAAAGCACACACACGGCTTAGAGAAATGGTCCAGAAAGAAACCTTGAAGAAGCAAGACGGCCTCAGAGACTAATAAACATGTGTGTTTGGCTTCCTGCCAGATCCCGCTGTGACATGTCCTTGATGCTGTCAACTTGATTAAAATGAGGATGTTTATTTTGTCAAAAGGTAGTAGGTCTCTCGAGTGAGAAAATCTGTTATTTGTTTATCTCTCTCCCTCCCGGGTACTTCTTTGTGATTCTGTCTTTAAAAGCACATACTTTGTTGCAAAGCATTTCCCAAAGGGATATTAAAGTATACTATTACATTCTCTTCCTCTTCCAGACTGTCTTAAAGCATTTTGTTCCTCTGAGGGTGAGGACAGCAGTACAGCATCAACAGACAGCTAACATGATCACAGTACCACTATATCATGGTCACCACGAGCATCATTGTTGCATAATATGGTTTTAATCAGCTGATCCGATCAGGACAGTTGAGTAGTGCAGAACATATAACACAGTACAGTTGGAGAGGACCATGTAGCTGGCTAAGAGGACTCCTTTCACTTCCTGGGATACATTTTGATGCTGCAATGAGCTGTAAATTGGCTTACAGTGGTTTGGTCGCTCTGGATAACTGATGACTTAAATGTAATGTAATGATGTAAATGTTGATGACTCTCGTTGCCAAGGTTACCCACTCCAAGCATATAGCCACGCTGTACCGGACTCAATGAATCCCCCTGGCTGTCAGGGCTAGTTCCCAAATTACACCCCATACCTGAATACGGGTGTAATCTAGTTCGGGTGAGCTGGGGGAGATTTCAGACCCCCATTGCTTAGCAGCTTGACACCAATAGCCGCTCTTCCTGATGTCGGTAGCAGGAGGAAGCTGATTCTGAAATGGTAAGACAGAGCTGAGGACATGCTAAGTCAGAACTGCTTTTTGACCTACATGGAAGTACAGTCTGGAACACTGGCCTTAGTGTATATGATCACGCTGTAACACAAGAACACATAACTGTGTTTTCTTACGTGTAACTATATCACTATGCAGAGTAAGGGAACACCAGGCTTTGAATCCAGCTGAGTTAAACCTCTGTGCACTGTGCACCACTCGTCACTAACAACACTTCCTCTTTACCAACAAAACACTTCCAAGAACTGATGCATCGGCAATTCCAGTTCCCCTAGGAGTGTCTGACGCTAGCTGACGCTGGATGATGTAGCCTACAGGGCTACAACACACACACGCACACACACACACTGCATGGTGGCCCTGATCCTGTTTGATGTTGCCTACAGGGCGACAATACTGTAGCTAGCCAACTGGCAGAACTGACATGGGTTCTCACTGTTTCAATGGTGTGGCAGAGGGGGGAGGGCACACGCATGCGCACACACACACGCGTCATTTGGTGGCCAGAAGGGGCAGGGCAGGCACAGTTGGGGTGGCTCTGGCACTAACCGGACTAATTTATGGATCTCCTGTTTTGTCTGCTGGTTTCATTACACACCAATTACAAAAGGCAAACATCAGTCTGCCTCTTGGTTAAATAAAGCTGTTGATGCTCTGCAACCGTCCGTAGCAGTGACTCCCAACAACTCCCAACAACGTACAGCATACCACCGTTCTGCCTATGTATCAATCAAGTTTTCCCAACCCCACTGGACATCTCCTCAAAGCGTTGTCTAAGGAAGACCCGCAACAATATCAGGAACCCCACACACCCCAGCCACGGGCTGTTCACTCCTGTACTGCCTGGCAAGCTGTATCGGAGCATGGGGCCCAGGACAAGCCGCCAGACTGCTGAACACGTGAACCGGGACTGACCATTTGTGCTGACTCTCCACATCTTAGCACACGTGCACTCATTCACACAGCCTCACACATATATATGCACAACACATATACACACACACACCGAGACGTACGGTATTTGGCCCGACTACACGTCTGCCAGAAGCAGTTATGTGTCAGTCTAAGACGATGTAAACATTGACGTGACCAATAAGGCCCAGGTAGCAGTGAATCTGTCAGTGTGGATTTGTACAGCCTTTCGCTCTCCCTCCACCAGCTCTCCTTCCCAGCGCTTTGCTTTGCTTGGCACGTGTACACACACACACACACACACACACACACACACACACACACACACACACACACACACACACACACACACACACACACACGCACACACGCACGCACGCACGCACGCACACACACACACGAGCGCGCGCACACGTTCACTCTACACATACACACACATCACAACTGCTGCTATTAAGACGTCTATTTATTATTTACTAAACTGCACAATTGAAACACTTTGCTCTCCATATCCCCCTTCCCGGCACACGTGTAAATATTGCACTGTTAAATGTGTAGGATGGATTCCTTGTATTTATATTATATTTCCTAAAATGTATCCTTTACTACTTATCTTTTTCTATTGTTGTTGTCACATTGTTGAGAGGTGGACCTCCAAGTCAGCCTTTCATTGTACCGTGTACACTATGCGTATCCTGTGGATATGACAAATACACTTGACTGGGACCTGGTCAAGAAGGACCTTCATAGGGCCTGGCAATGCTCTGGAGAAGGCTGAGACTGCATGTCATATGTGAATTGGTCCAACAATTAAGTCAGCGGCATCTCAGCTGAAAACAAATACAACCCACCGGCAATCAAGCTCCTGCTTCCAGTCATGATGGACCAAATAAATAAATAAATACATGACATGAACAAAACTCTGATCAAAAGAGCACGCTAGGCCAAATGAAATGTCACAAAATGTCATATCACCATTACCATATCAATTTCAGTAGCATAAAGCTTTCGTCACAGCACGTTCCCCTCTCTATTTCGTTTTGTGGAGACTGTTTTCCCTTTCATTTTTATTGAGGCGCTCTCAGAGTAGTGGATAGCTATCAGGAGACTGCAATGCCTTGTGACAGCTCGGCAGCAGAGCACTGCAACAGTCCCCACTCCATCAGCTTTTAATGAGCATTAATTGCCACTTAAAGCAGAAAAATGTGTGACTGACACACAATGATCAACAATTTCCTGGCCTTAATAGTGGGTACCGTGGCTGGGACGGGTTCTTGCTCAGATAAGAGTGTCTTTGTCCCAACACTGTCTCTAGTTATTCTACTGTCTCACAAGTCATGGCAGAGAGAGACACAGGGAGACAGAGAGAGAGACAGAGAGACCGAGAGAGAGACAGAGAGAGAGAGAGACCGAGAGAGAGACAGACAGAGAGAGAGAGACAGAGAGAGAGACAGAGGGAGACAGAGAGACAGAGAGAGAGACAGAGAGAGAGAGAGACAGAGAGAGAGAGAGACAGAGAGAGAGTGAGACAGTGAGAGAGACACACTAGGTTATAGGGAGATAATCATACCATCCACTAAATTAAAAGGAATCAAACTGGGCAGAGACTCAGGGGGAATGCTAATATGGTATAAACTAATTAATTCAATCAAATTGATCAAAACAGGATAATTCTTTATATAGTTAAAAATCAACAAGTAGGCTATCTTGACAGATAAAAATGTCTTCCTCTGTGCCACATACATCCCCCCCTCAGAGTCACCCTACTTCAATGAAGAGAGTTTCTCCATTCTAGAGGGGGAAATTAGTCACTTCCAGGCCCAAGGCAATGTACTGGTCTGCGGAGACCTGAATGCTAGAACAGCAGAAGAACAAGACACTATTAACAGTCATGGGGATAAACACCTACCAGGAAGCAACAACATTTCCCTCCCCACATACCCCCATAGAAACAACTATGACAAAGTGAAAAACAAAAACGGAGTACTGCTTGTGAAGCTCTGTCAAACACTGGGTCTGTACATAGTCAATGGTAGGCTGAGAGGGGACTCTTTTGGTAGGTACACCGACAGCTCATCCCTTGGCAGCAGCACTGTAGACTACTTCCTCACCGACCTAAAGCCAGAGTCAGAGCCTTCACAGTCAGCCCATCTCCCAAAAAGCAATTAGTAGCCAAAAAATACAATCTCTCCTGGACAACTTTTTAGCCTTCAGCGATGAAGTTATATATTTGGCTGTTTGGAACATAAACTTTATATTTGACAAATTAGCCTCCTTGGCTAATCTAAAGAAGCATTAGAGCAAACCAGAAATAACAGATAATGAAAAATGGTTTGATAATGATTGAAAAATCTAAGAAAGTAATTGAGAAATATATCTAATCAAAAACACAGAGAACCAGACAACAAAAATATATGTCTTCAATATGGGGAAACTCTGAAGCAATACAAACACACCCTAAGAACAAAAAAGGAACAGCACATTAGAAATCAAACAATTCTCATCATGAGGAATTGGCTATCCAAAATGGGGATATGTGGAGAAATCACTTTGCAAACCTCTACAACAATATAACAAAGAGCACAGAACAAAAAAAAATATACAAGAAAAATGACAAATCCTTGAATTAGCAGTCAAAGACTATCAGAATCCTGTGGATACCCCAATTACAGAAGAAGAATTCTTGGAAAAACGATGCTCTCCAACCCAAAAAGGCCTGTGGTGCTGATGGTATTTTAAATGAAGTTATCAAATATACAGACCACAAATTCAAATAGGCTATACTCAAACTCTTCAACATTATTCTCACTGTAGGTTTTTTCCCCGATATTTGGAACCAGGGATTGATCACACCAATCTATAAAAATGGAGACAAATTTGACCCAAATAATTACAGAGGAATTTGCGTTAACAGCATCTTGGGGAAAATTCTCTGCAGTATTATAAATAGCAGACGACATAATTACCTTGACGAACACAACGTCCTGAGCAGAATCCAGATTGGATTTCTAAAAAATGATTGTACAAGAGACCACATTTACACCCCCCATGCTCTAATTGATAAACAAGTAAACCTAAAACAAAGGCAAAAATCTACTCGTGTTTTGTAGATTTCAAGGAAGCATTTGATTCAATTTGGCACAAAGGTCTTTTTTTTATAAACTAATAGAAAGTGGTATTGGAGGGAAAACATATGATTTTATTAAATCAATGTACACTAAAAACAAATGTGCGGTTAAAATTGGCAACAAGCAAACAGACTTCTTCTCTCAGGGACGGAGAGTGAAACAGGGATGCCCAATAAGTCCAACTCTATTTAACATCTACATTAATGAATTGGCAAAAACATTAGAAGAATCGGCAGCACCTGGTATCACCCCACACAACACTGAAATCAAGTGTCTGCTGTACGCAGATGACCTGATGCTGCTGTCTCCCAAAAAGAGGGGTTACAGCAGCACCTAGATCATCTTCACAGGTTTTGTCAGACCTGGGCTCTGACTGTTAACCTAAAAAACATATCTATAATGATATTCCAAAAAAGGTCTGGAAATAAGGATGACAAATATAAATTCTATTTGGACACAGTTCTATTAGAACACACCAAAAACTACACAGATCTAGGACTAAATATCAGCAACACAGGTAGCTTTCACATGGCTGTGAATGAGCTGAGAGACAAAGCAAGAAGAGCATTCTATGCCATTAAAAGGAACATCAAAATCAAAATTCCAATTAGAATCTGGCTCAAAAGATTTCAATCAGTTATAGAACCAATTGCTCTATATGACAGTGAAGAATGGGGTCCACTCTCTAACAATGAATTTACCAAATGGGACAAACATCCAATTGAAATACTGCATACAGAGTTGTGCAAAGAAAAACTCCAAATAACGCATGTAGAGCAGAATTGGGCCAATAAACCCCCCTCATTCGAATAGAAAAAAGAGCCATCAAATTTTACAACCATCTAAAAACAAGTGACCCCAAAACATTCCATCACACAGCTCTACAATGTCAAGAGATGAAACAAGAGAAGAGTCCCCTCAGCCAGCTGGTTCTGAGGCTCAGTTCACCAACCCAAACCAACCCCATAGAGCCTCAGGACAGCACTCAGAAAATCTGGCCCAAACAAATCATCACAAAACAAAATTGGAAAGACACTACAAAAAAATCTAAGTAAACTTCAATGCTATTTGGCTCTAAACAGACAGTACATGGTGGCAGACTATCTGACCACTGTGACTGATAGAAAACTGAGGAAAACATTGACTAGGTACAGACTCAGTGAGCACAGTCTGGCTATAGAGACCGTCTGCCCAGAGTGGACAGGCTGTGCTCACTCTGCTCCAGGGGACAGGTAGAGACAGAGCTGCATTTCCTATTACACTGTGACAAATACTCAGACCTAAGAGAATATTTCCTTCCCAAAATTATAATTCAATACAAAGAATTTGAAACTATAAAATATGAAGAAAAAATCAAATATTTACTGGGTGAAAATAGAAAATGTGCAGTTTTGGCAGCCAAATATGTGTCCTCCTGCCACAACCTGAGGGACAGCCAGTGAAGAAGTGCAAAGTAATGTTGACAATATTTCCCATCTTGTTTTGTTTTGTCTTTCATCCCACGTCATGTCATATATCTCAGTCATGTTGACACTGGTCTACTACCATTGCTTTAATGTATTATTGTTCTCATTAATATTGTTGTTGTAGTTGATGTTAATGGTAATCCCATGTCCACTACTACTATTATTATTGCCGTTGGTCCCACCATTTATTTATATATAAATATATATATATTATATATAAATGTATATTTTATTTTTCGATATGTATACTTTGACAATGTAACAGGTAACAGGTGACAGCATTCCCTCCCCCACATGCCCCCCTAGGCCCAACTATGACAACATAACCAACAAAAACGGGTCACAACTCCTGCAGCTCTGTCGCACGCTGGGTATGTACATAGTCAACGGTAGGCTTCGAGGGGACTCCTATGGTAGGTACACCTATACCTCATCTCTTGGCAGTAGTACTGTAGACTACTTTATCACTGACCTCAACCCAGAGTCTCTCAGATCGTTCACAGTCACCCCACTGACACCCCTATCAGACCACAGCTAAATCACAGTCTACTTGAACAGAGCAATACTCAATCATGAGGCATCAAAGCCAAAGGAACTGAGTAACATTAAGACATGCTATAGATGGAAGGAATGCAGTTTGGAAACCTACCAAAAAACAATTAGGCAACAACAAATTCAATCCCTTTTAGACAATTTCCTGGGTAAAACGTTCCACTGTAATAGTGAAGGTGTAAACTTGGCAGTAGAAAATCTCGATTGTGCATCTGTAGAAGTTTGTGAGTGCTTTTGGTGACAAGCCAAATTTCTTCAGCCTCCTGAGGTTCTTCTTCACGATGCTGTCTGTGTGGGAGGACCAATTCAGTTTGTCTGTGATGTGTATGCCGAGGAACTTAAAACTTACTAACCTTGGGAAAATCCTCTGCATTATCATTAACAGCAGACTCGTACATTTCCTCAATGAAAACATTGTACGGAGCAAATGTCAAATTGGCTTTTTACCAAATTACCGTACAACAGATCATGTATTCACCCTGCACACCCTAATTGACAACCAAACAAACCAAAACAAAGGCAAAGTCTTCTCATGATTTGTTGATTTAAAAAAAGCCTTCGACTCAATTTGGCATGAGGGTCTGCTATACAAATTGATGGAAAGTGGTGTTGGGGGTAAAACATACAACATTATAAAATCTGTGTACACAAACAACAAGTGTGCGATTAATATTGGCAAAAAACACACACATTTCTTCCCTCAGGGCCGTGGGATGAGACAGGGATGCAGCTTATGCCCCACCCTCTTCAACGAATTGGTGCGGGCACTAGAAAGGTCTGCAGCACCCGGCCTCACCTTACTAGAATCTGAAGTCAAATGTCTACTGTTTGCTGATGATCTGGTGCTTCTGTCACCAACCAAGGAGGGCCTACAGCTGCACCTTGTAACGGCTTTCTTCTACCTCCTACTCTGACGAAGAGGTGGAATAAGGATCTGACCAAAATGCAACGTGGTTCGGTCGATACATCTTTAATGAAGAAGAACACGAACAATACAAAACAACAAATCTCAAAAACCAAAACAGCCCTGACTGGTGCAACAAACACAGAGACAGGAACAATCACCCACAAACACACAGTGAAACCCAGGCTACCTAAATATGGTTCCCAATCAGAGACAACGATAATCACCTGACTCTGATTGAGAACCGCCTCAGGCAGCCATAGACTAATCTATACACCCCACACAACCCCAAGACGAAACACACTACAAATAAACCCATGTCACACCCTGGCCTGACTCAATAAATGAAGATAACCTAATAAATATAGACCAGGGCGTGACACACCTAGATATTATGCACAGATTCTGCCAGACCTGGGCCCTGACAGTAAATCTCAGTTAGACCAAAATAATGGTGTTCCAAAAAAGGTCCAGTCGCCAGGACCACAAATACAAATTCCATCTAGACACTATTGCCCTAGAGCACACAAAAAACTATACATACCTTGGCCTAAACATCAGCACCACAGGTAACTTCCACAAAGCTGTGAACAATCTGGGAGACAAGGCAAGAAGGTCATTCTATGCAATCAAAAGGAACATAAAATTCAACAAACCAATTAGGATCTGGCTAAAAATACTTGAATCAGTCATAGAGCCCATTACCCTTTATGGTTGTGAGGTCTGGGGTCTGCTCACCAACCAAGATTTCACCAAATTAGACCCAGCCAAATCATGAGAAAACAAAAAGATAATTACTTGACACATTGGAAAGAATTAACAAAAAAACAGAGCAAACGTGAATGCTATTTGGCCCTAAACAGAGAGTACACAGTGGCAGAATACCTGACCACTGTGACTGACCCAAACTTAAGGACAGCTTTGACTATGTACAGACTCAGTGAGCATAGTCTTGCTTTTAAGAAAGGCCACCGTAGGCAGACATAGCTCTCAAGAGTAGACAGGAGTATGTGCACACTGCCCACAAAATGAGGTGGAAACTGAGCTGCACTTCCTAACCTCCTGCCCAATGTATGACCATATTAGAGACACATATTTCCCTCAGATTACACAGATCCACAAAGAATTCAAAAACAAACCCAATGTTGATAAACTCCCATATCTACTGGGTGAAATACCACAGTGTGCCATCACAGCAGCAAGATTTGTGACCTGTTGCCACAAGAAAAGGGCAACCAGTGAAGAAAAAACACCATACAACCCATATTTATGCTTATTTATTTTCCCTTGTGTACTTTAACCATTTGTACATTGTTACAACACTGTATATATATATGTAATATGACATTTGTAATGTCTTTATTCTTTTGAAACTTCTGTATGTGTAACGTTTACCGTTAATTTGTACTGTTGGTTTCACTTTTGTATATTATCTACCTCGCTTGCTTTGGCAATGTTAACACGTTTCCCATGCCAATAAAGCCCCTTGAATTGAATTGAGATGGAGAAGGAGGAGGGAACACATCATGTCTCTATTTCAACAGTAAGCTACAGTACAGCTTCAACAAAACGACAGTAAGCCTCTCTCTCGCTAAAATTGTTATCATGCTCAAAGTTTACCTAAAAGCTGGCAAAGCAATTAAGAAGACTGTAAGCTGTGTTGGCCGGGGTCTGTTTTCCTCTACTCCTCACGTAAGACGGCCTGATCTGTATGGATGCTTCAGTCTAATAAGGGACCAGGGCTGAGCTCAGTTCAACACACACACTGGCACGCACGTACGCACGTAGACACACAAACACACCGGGCGCTAGGTTCGGGCTTAGCCAAAATAAACACGGCCATTGTTGTGAAAATATGGAGGCCTGTGGCTAGAGCAGGTTGTGTGTCTGTGTGTGTGGGGGGGGTTCATTGATGGAACATAACAGTGCTTCGTACTCATACGTACGCACGCACGCATACACACGCACGCACACACACACACACGCACACATACACTCACCTAATTAGCAGGAATGCATTCTATGGGATCAGGCATACCAGACAGTTTTTCCAGGAATTAAGAAAAGCTTGTTGACAGTCTGATGGTGTAAGGTAAAGAGCAGGAATTTGGTGAGAGAGAGAGAGAGAGAGAGAGAGAGAGAGAGAGAGAGAGAGAGAGAGAGAGAGAGAGAGAGAGAGAGAGAGAGAGAGAGAGAGAGAGCGAGAGAGAGAGAGAGAGAGAGAGAGAGAGAGAGAGAGAGAGAGAGAGAGAGAGAGAGAGAGAGAGAGAGAGAGAGAGAGAGAGAGAGAGAGAGAGAGAGAGAGCGAGAGAGAGAGAGAGCGAGAGAGAGAGAGAGAGTGAGAGAGAGAGAGAGAGAGAGAGAGAGAGAGAGAGAGAGAGAGCGAGAGAGCGAGAGAGACTATTAGTTCAGTTTCTTCTTCATCTGCTGAATCTCATTATCTCTCTCTCTAATAGCACTGGGCACTACAGTAGGTTGAACCATGAGAAAATAGGTCAGTTGATGGGAAGGTACACTCTGGTAATCACACCAAAGTGACCTTTTAAGACCAATGTATTCCTGGACTGGCTACCTTGACATAGCAGCACAAGACTGGCCCTTTTGTGTCCACAAGGTTTGATTCTGCTGGAGTTTTTTCACCCATCTCCCTTCTTCTTTTCCTTTTCAAAGGAATATATAAGTGGATTAACCCTGTTGTTTTTTATTCCAAAATAATTTCATCCTCAACTGCTCCTTTTCAGCGTATTGTAATGACAGCACATTGGTAGGAATACATTGAAAAACAAAAGAGACACTTTATTTTGTGACTCAGTTATGAGAAGAGCTGTTGAACAATATACTTATAAAAGCTATATTTCTTTCATATTCAAGCCTTGGAACTTAACTTTCTAGTGCGGTTTCTTTGTTCGTTTTTGCTCTCTAGCCATCCACTTATTTTGGCTTTTTAACTAGTTTCACATACATCTGTCCTGTTCTCTGGCTCCGTGTGGTCCACAATGTCCTCATCCATTACTTTCCCTCTCGTCAATTCATCATGGACCAGTCATAAGCTCGTTAGCACAGGGCCTCCTCTCTCTCCTGCAAAATCACAGGGAGTTCATTTACCAAAATGACCTGGAACCGTCATGGTTGACACTCATTCAAATCAATCGAACCATGGAGGTAAAAACACACCAGATCTACTCTACTCCGGCCACTGAGGTTGAGCTATCATTGTAACTCAACACAAAGCCAAGGCTGTGCCGTAAAGCTGTCTTAAGACAGTCAGGCACATTTGTAACCCACGTTGAGTGGGGAATCCATCCTTTGTGAGCGAGACAACCGTGGCAACGGTCTGCAGGAGGCCTTTACAACAGAGTGTATAGAGGAAACGTGGAGATACACTCAATTAAACAGAGCTTAGAGAGGAGGCAGGCACAGGAGGGGGTGACCGGGTTAGTGTGACGGCACAACGCAACCAGAAAATACAACAACACCATCATCACCTCATCTCCTCTAGTTGGAGAGACATCGAAAAAAAGGAATGCGCTTTCTCTAAATCAAACGGTATCCAGTCCGGAGGTCTCCAGTCTCCAGCCTCCAGTCCGGAGCCTCCATAGACGGCCTCCAGTCCGGGGCCCGCAGCGAAGGTGCCCAGTCCGGGGTCGGCGAAGTGGGTCCCCGCATCAGAGGTGCCAACAAAGTGGGGTGAGCCAGTGGTGGAGCGGGGTCTGCGTCCCGCACCTGAGCCGCCACAGTATAACACAATCTCAACACCTCTTTCAAATGACTAAGAACATTCAATAAGGAGGGCACAACGGTTGATAAATGAGTTTCAAATGTCAACTCCAAATCTGCTGGGAGCACGGAATATTCTTGTCCTGGTCCATTGTGGATTGATACTACAGTTAAATAGCATAGGCTACAGTAACGAGTAATAACAAAAAAATAAACACACCAAAAAACGGTGTTTTCTCAATAGTCTAAGTTTGGAGTGTTGGCAGCCAACATTGTTGTAATTGGCTTCAAGAGCCTTACATGTCTTTACGCATTGCACTTCTCCTCAAATAAGAAATACTAGGCTCCCATGAATTGTATTGTATGTGTGAGGCACGTTCTCAAATAGCAAGATATAGCCCAGGCCTACCTTTGATACCACATTACAGGACTGAATCATTTAAATACGTTTTGGAGGAGAGTGTCTTTGTTAACCCGATGAGAGGCGCTCTTTGGAGATGGGGGTGGATACTGAACAAGTTAAATGAAGTATGCAGGTCGGCATATGTGTGCAGTATATTTTCAAGTCAAGGCACTCTGACGAATGAAGCATTAAACACCTTTTACGGATGGGCTATTTTGCAAGGCTGGGATAAAAAAAGACACGAGGCATTGCTGTTGATGTCACGGCCGTTAAAAGAAGAGGACCAAGGTGCAGCGTGGTGAGCGTACATTCTCTCTTTATTTGGAAAATGGCGCCGAACAAAACAATAAACGCGAACTGTGAAGCTAAAGGCTAAGTGCCCTAAACAAAGTCAACTTCCCACAAACACAGGTGGGAAAAAGGGCAGCCTAAGTATGGTTCTCAATCAGAGACAACGATAGACATTTGTCCCTGATTGAGAACCCTACCCGGCCAAAACATAGAACTACACAACATAGAACATAGAATACCCACCCCAACTCACACCCTGACCAAACCAAAATAGAGAAATAAAAAGGATCTCTAAGGTCAGGGCGTGACAGTTGAACCAGGCTTAGTAGCCTAGGCTTAGGGTAAGAGTAGCAGTGGGCTTAATATGAAATGGAAAACAATATTTCAAAATAGGATGGGGTCAGAAGCATGATATCTTAAATGGCTTCTCTCGTTCCATGGCACTGTGTACACACAGTGTACTAGCACATAGAGGCTGCTGCCTGCATACATACTTGAAATCATTGGCCACTTTAATAAACGGAACACGAGTTACTTTAATAATGCTACTTCAATAATGTTTACATATCTTGCATTACTCATTTCATATGTATATACTGTATTCTATACTATATATTGCCTATGCCACTCTGTCATTGCTCATCCATATATTTATCTATTCCATTCCTTTCCTTAGATTTGTGTGTGTTAGGTATTTGTTGTGGAATTGTTCGATATTACTTGTTAGATATTACTGCACTGTCGGAACTAGAAGCACAAGCATTTCTCTACCCTCGCAATAACATCTGCTAACCATATGTATGTGACCAACAAAATGTGATTTGATTTGATTTGACACTAAGGCCTAAATATTTTTAAGCACAACATTCACACGTCTACACAAATTACTAGGCCTCTGTCAATTGTATCGTTGCCTATGTTTGAGGCAGGTTTTCAAAAAAATATCAGCAGTTGATATGGAGGACTGAATAGTTTGGAGTAGCGTGTCTTTGGTAGTCGAATGAGGTGCATTGTGAATAATGAAAATGTATGAGGGTAAAAAAAACTACAAAATATTTCAAAGCACTCTCAGTAGGCCATTTGAAACCCCTTTATTCATAGGTTACCTGGATAATGGCCAGGATAAAATACGCACCTATGCTGTTAAACCAGTCTCGATTAAGGTCAGGGTAGGCTATGTTTGGTTATTAATCAAATGAAATGAAATTTCGAGGACACACCTCAAATATTGCCACCCCTACCACCTCAGCACAAGGGAGATGATGTAAAGACAGATAAATTGCCGAACCTCGCGTTAGGGCTGGAAAATGCCCGTGTGCCAATGATGACGAAATTGCAGACTAACGTGCGTTTGACACTTGCGCCTCCTTAGCGCCAGAAAGAAATAGCGCTTTAGTGTGTGAACATTTCTTTATAAACTGGTCTTTACACAATATTCAATTGTCACCACATGAATGATTTCCGACACTAAGCTGCACATCTGGAAACAGCTCAGCTGAGTCATGTCACAGCTTAACATTTACATTTGAGTCATTTATCAGACGCTCTTAGCCAGAGGGACTTACAGTAGCGAGTGCATGCGTTTTCGTACTGGTCGCCCTGTGGGAAATAAACCCACAACTCTGACGTTGCAAGTGTCACACTCCACCAACTGAGCCACACAAGGCTATTACCATGACATTAGCAAAACATGACCAAAAAACTCAAATAAGTCAGGCTTTACGGTCTGGCTTAATTGTTTCCATCCTTATGTGACCCATACCCACACACCCACCCTTCCTGTCTCTCCCTCTCCTTATCCCTCTCCTTATCCCTCTCCCTATCCCTCTCCCTTATCCCTAATGACCATTCCTTCTTTGTGACAAAAACCCTGTAAAGATTTCCCTATGTGTACTCCAATGCCACTCTGAATATCTCCAATGGTCAGACTCATTAACAGCCTCTGTCAGACCCAGGGCATAGTGGCAAAACCATTCAACTAATGATCTACCAATGTTAAATTATGTACAGTGCGAGGCTACTTGTACCTCAGTCAACCACCCATTGGTCAAAACCTATAAAAAGAAAGCCACGTCACATTCCATTACCCAGAATCCTCAGCCATCCTACTGCACAGCACAAATGCTGTGATGACATATTAGTTGCCAGTTGAATCTAAAGAGCTATGCTGGCATGTTGCTAAACTTCCATTTAAAAAATCACACAAGCTCTTCACTAAAAAGCCTGTAAAACATAACATAGCTCATCTAATCCCTGCACATCAACTAGCGTTTGTACTATTTTCACATAAATAATGGTTCACTGCAAAGGCAACACAAGAGTGGCATACCCATGTTGTACCCTTAGTTTGGGTAAACTGGTGCAAAATGGTACCATCGAATGCAGGAAGACCCACAGCTATATTCTGTAACTAGGTTATATAGTAGCTAGCCATGCTCTATTCAAAACATGTGATCAGATTTGTATTCTTCCATCAAGTGTGACACTGTTTATGTTCATTTACATTGCTGCTGATGTAATGCAGGTATACCATTTAAAGTGTTCAATCCATTTAATGAAAAACAGTTTCTTCCATTGACATTTAACCAATTGTTGATCTATAGTGGAACATAACGTATCACGTACGTCAGTGAGCAGTGACTTTTATCCAAAGAGACTTACAGAGACGAGACATGTTCACACGTGATCATATTGTTGATCCCAGGAAAACCGCCACGGGGGACTCAGGAGGACCCATCATACTCCATTACATTTAGCCCTTTAGTTCTTCTCCCCTCCTTTCATTCTTTCCAATATCCTTAAGCAGTATGGTGGATGGGAGGTAAGGAAGGGACTTCCTGGGAGTCTCTGCTCCTGGTATATTATATTATATTAACCCTGGTATTGTCTCTCCACAGACACATGCGGATCCAAACGCAAACCTCCAATCTCCCCGTCCACTTCCTAATAGACGGGGGGGAACCTACGTGACGTTATTCAGTTATTCAGGTGAAATCTCTTAAAACCGTAAACATTGGGTAGTAAGGTGCAGCAGTCATTGAGGTGAAACATCTCCACTATATTTTAGCTTTGTTCCGGTGTGCCTTGAAGATAGTCCCCTAAGCAATCTCAATCCTGCCCTTCCCTCCTATCCTCTCCTCTCCTCTCCTCCGCAGCTATGCACTTTCCATTCCCCGTGCAGCATCTTCAACACAGCTCTTACCCACGGCAGAGTCGGGGTCATGCCCACTGTTTCCATTCGACTCACCTCAACAACCATTTTAAAATCGACTGTCTAAAACAAACATTTTTCCTCCCTCCGTCTTATAAATGATTGAAGCTCATTTCCTTTCAATTATGCACGACGCATCACCAGCGCCAGAACTCAGCGCCGGCCCTGCAGCATCATCCTAAGACAGGAAGGACTGTAAAGGTGTGATTCGGACATAGAAAGTGGATAGAAATATGTTTCTGTATGCCATTGATGAGTTTATTGAGTAGTTCAGTACGGTCTTTGCATCAGGTATGTGGTGTGTCTCGGGAAGAAAATGTGAAAGGATATGGCGTTGCAACATTTCTTAGAAAGGCCTCGCCAAGACAACACATTTATTTAACACATTTAGAAGGAATTGGGATCATTACATTCTGATACCTTATTTTCAGCACAAAGTCCATTTTCAAATAAATAATATCAATTCATACATAATAACTATATTTTATTTTATTTTTAAGGAACTGTCCAAATAACTGGTCATATCTAAGTCACTACAGTGCATATCCTACGCTTAAAACCTCCACACAGTTACCTGCAGCCAACACACACACACACACACAGACACACACACACACACACACACACACAGACACAGACACAGACACACACACACACACACACACACACACACACACACACACACACACACACACACACACACACACAATCACCTGAGAAGAAGTTCTTGGTCCTCAGGTAGCTCACGCTGAGCCGTAAGATAGAGAGTTTATCCAAGCTGGAGGTGACCTCCTCTGGGAAGGGCAGTAGACTGGCCAGACGGTCCAACTCAGAGTTCAGACGGTCCCGGTGGCGCTTTGATGGGTTAGACTTGGTCCCTTCAGATGGAGCCGTCTGTTTCTCTCTGAGGAGGAGAAGAGACATGGGGTTTATTAGGGAATCACAGAGGAAATTATAAAGCCAGTAGGCTAATTCTCTCAATATTAATAAGAAGGTAAACAGTGGACATATTACCACTCAGTACTCACTTTTGGTCTTTCACTTCGATGCTAAATGATAAAGCATATAATTAAATATTTGGTATTAATAATAATAATATAAGTTTAATCGTAAATAATCATCATATCAATAATAATAACAATAATAACAACAATATGATTATAATTATGTTCTTATTTTCTTATAAGTTTACTTATTATTTGCGCTCCTATTTAGCTTATTTTTTAAACAGTTATAGATAAGCAACAATAACACTGTAAACACAGTGTGAAAAAAATATTAATAGTCAAGATACAAGTACTTGAACGTTTCACACGATACATTAATGGCACACTGACCTATGAAAAATACTGAAACGAAAATGAATACAAAAGGCCTGAGAATGATGAGCACGGAGTACTGGCATGGGTTCGTTTGGATTCGAATGGAATCATCTCTCTCCATCTGAATTGAACATCACTTCAACCATTTGACCTCATCGTGATTAGGAGTCAAATTATTATTTTTTTGTTATTTTTATTTTGGACATTATGCATCATTATCCTGACACAATATACTATATAGGATAAACATACTGCTTATAATATATAAATATAAATATCCAAATCTGTCTGCACCAAAGAATATTGAAAATATATGTATGCTATTTGGATGGATCGTGAGTGACTATCACGGCATATACCGTTGTTTCATATATTATCAAATAATAAAAAATAATAACGTTATGGTGTGCCATTTTAGTTCATTGTGCAAGCCAATGCAACGTTTAAAAAAACTCTCACTTACTCTCTTTGCACCGGTTTTCTTCTTTTCCGTCCAGCATACATGGTTGAGGCTTTACTGCGGTATAGCCGAATTATTCAACGTTAAGTGAACACCGAGCCGACCTACATAAACCCGGTAATGGTTGTCTAATAACCCATCTACTCATCCCCAGATCTTGTCCAGAAGGAACACTGTTTTCAAGAATGGATCAAGCAATGAACCGATGAATCAGTCCTCTTGTCCTACATCAATGACGTTGATGTTTGTCAGGCGGTTCAAATAATTACGGCCACAAACTAATACTGACAACGATTGTATAAACGCTATTGCAACTAAACGCCGTATCACAATGAAATAGAGTTTCCCAACAAATAAGCAATGCTAAATTGACATTTGTCAAAAAGTGTCAGCAGCAAATGCATCCCTTCCGCCGTGTTTAACCGGTGCGTAAAATGCTGTTGACATCCGATATTAAATGCCTTCCTCGTCATGCAAAGTCCATGTCATCATTCGTTTCGAAACAAAGTTAAAATTAGTGGGGAAAAAATAGAAGAGGAAATAATAACGACATTGAAATATGTTGCAGTTTTTTCGCTAACGCATCTTTGCAAATCTCCTCTTGTGGCATGAGCAGCTAAAGCGCGCTCTCAAACTGAGCACACAACCCCCTTCAAAACCCAGTTAGGCCGGGGTACATGCATTGGACTGGACTGACCAGGAAACCCGCACAGATTTGTGCAAGAGCGCGCAAGGATCAGAGGTGGAGGCGCGCGAATCAGAGGCCTTGAGTTAGAGGGCGCGCGCAAGGATTAGGCCCCAGGTTAGAGGGCGCGTGCAATTAACATAAATAGGATCAGCACAAGGGTCCATTTGGTCACTGGCACAACTATTTGTGAAGTTGGTTAGCTATTAGGCTATGCAATTATATATTTAGTGAAGTTGGAAAACCTTTCAGAAGTTTAAATAAATAGACAGGTATAACTAAATCTTGATTTGCTCATTTTGGTTATGCCCTTCTATTACTAAATTAACCACGAGGACCTTTCCTCAGGTGAGATAAGGAAACTTCAAAACCTTCCAAAAATATTTTTTTCTTTCTTTCTTGTAATAGCCCCAATTTTTTTTATTCCTGTTTCAGTCCAGAATTACCAAAAAAGTGAGTTGTGTGTAAACATGTAAAACCAGAAGGCTTGTGGTAATGTTATGTGAGTATGCTCCCTCTAGTGACCAAAATGAATATGACATAAAACCGTTTCATAAGTGGCAGGGTCAAACTACTACTTCTACTTTTACAGATGACATAACATGGCATAAAGTAACATAGCATAACGTAACATAACATAGCAAAACATAACATATATCTTTGAAAAATGTACATCTTTACAGATAAAATAATGATTGGAAATAAATACTCCAACTGCTCCCTCTCCTCCTATCCTGTGGGAATTATGAAGGCCCTCAGGCATACCGTATCAAAAATATGCAAACATAGAGCAAATCAGAATGGGGCAAATAATTTTTCGTGGAACTGTAGCTTATTAACAGAATATTCCAAATGTACCACAAAAAGGGTGAAAAATAAATGGGAGAGGGATCTTGGGACACAGATCACAGAAGATCAATGGTCTGAAATGAATGAGCAATCCCAGAGAGTTTACATTAACACAAGATACAAGCTTTGTCAGTACAATTGTATTCATAGAGCTTTATCTTACACCTGAAAGAATGAACCTCTTGTCCCCACACTGCCCTCGCTGTAAAACAGAGACAGGTTCTCTATTACACAGGACATGGGCCTGCTCTGAACTTGGTAGCTGGAGATTGAAAGTATTTTACACAAGGTCCTTCATAGGGAAGTACATATAACTTCCATGATGACGATCCTTGGTGATCTATATACGATTTACAAAGAATTAAGAATTTATTTATTTAGCTTCGCTATGACTGAGGCCAAAAGATGTATAACTTTTAAGTGGAACCATGAGGATCCTCCTCATATCACTCAATAGATTAATGAGGTCAGCCACTAGAACAAAATAACATATGATATGCAAGGTGTCCCACAGTCCTTTCATAAAACTTGGGATTCCTGGATAGAATACATAGAGTCATTATAACATTTGATCATTGTTGGGTGTATGGTGTGTGATTTGAGGTAACATCTTGAACAGAGTACCCCAACTGGTGGCATGCGAATGGTTTTATTTGGTCTCCCAAGTTTTCTGAGCAAAAAAAATGTCATTTGAAATCTGTTGAAATCTGTTCACAAGTATTCCCACGGATAATAGAGAGACATACTATACTGTATGTGATTGTAAACAAATAATACTAATGAATAATAATTTATTGGATTCAAAAAGCACTTTTCTACCAACTGAGGTACTCAAAGTGCTTTACATAATAGGGGGAAATTTGTAGCACCCACCTCAGCGCAGCGACTATTTTTGTGCCAGAACGCTCACCACACATCAGCTATCAGGTGGAGAGGTGAGGAGTGATGTATGCCAATTAGGAATGAGGGGGATGATGGAATGTGGCCAAGATGGGAATTTAACCTTGACACCGGGCTGAATAACCCTATTCTTACAATAAGCGGCATGGGACTTTGAAATGCCACAGAGTCAGGACACCCGTTTTAACATCCCATCCAAAAGACGGCTGTCACATCTGCTCATACTCCTCCCCTCGGGCGTACAACGTTGCCAGAGTACTAACCACCGGTCCTGGGATTCATCAGTACGCACACCTGGCACTCATCATTACGCGCACCTGGCACTCATCATTACGCGCCCCTGTGAATCATTATGATTCACACCTGGACTCCATTACCTTCATCATTTCCTCCCCTTTATATGTCACTCTTCCAGTTTCATTCACCAGTTGATATTGTTCTTGTGTGTTGGCATTCTGCCTTATGATAGTGGCGTGTTCTTGGTTTCGTTGTTTTATTAAAATGTTTCACCTGCTTCCGACTCACCGCCCCGTCATCACAGAATACCAACTCAAAATATGGAAGCAGCAGGACAACCGGACATCTCCCAGACGATCAATGAACAAGGTGACCTTCTTCGTCAACACCATGACCAGCTGGCTCAACTGGGGACGGCCATGGAAGATGTTCTCCGCAGTCCACAACGTCTCAACAGCGGAGGATATTCTAGAGCCCGTCTACCCAACGAGTCAGCACACTCAGCCCATTCAGCAACCCGCTAAGGTCAGCGACGCCCATCTATCCCTCCCGGAGAAATATGAAGGGACACCATTCAAATGCCGTGGCTTCCTCCTTCAGTGCTCCCTCTATTTCGCACATCAGATGGGAGCTCCCACCACCGAGATGTCTAAGGTTGCCACGGTTATTTCTCTGCTGACTGGGCAGGCATTGGAATGCGCTACGGCCGTCTGGGAGGTAGGAGAGGAGGAGCTTGAGTCTTATGAGTGGTTCATGACTCTGTGTTTAAATGTATTTTCAATCATCCCGAGGAGGGCAGAGAGGGAGGTGAGTGTCTGCTTCTGCTTCTGCTCCTCAGACAGCTGCTGAGTATGAGCTTACCTTCCGGACAGTAGCAGCTTCCAGTGGGTGGAATGAGCCGGCGCTCAGCATGTTATTTAGAGGAGGTCTGCACGAGGAGATCCAGACGGAACTGGCCTGCCGAGGTGACAACCTTATCCTGGACGCACTCAATGCGTCTGAATAACAGCCTTCGGGAGCGTTGGCATCTACATCGCTTCTCTCCCTCCTTTGGCGAGTGTTTGGGATCAGAGCCTGAACCCATGGAGGTAGGGGTCACACGCCTTCCCACAGCGGAACGACGCAGATGGATGCTACTGGGGCTCTGTCTGTACTGTGGCCAGGGAGGGCACAAGTGCCAGCTGTGTCCATTACTTCAGAATCCAGGATCCACTAGAGCAGAGGGACGGTCACCTGATGTTACATCCCCCGGACCAGGAGTGAGTATTCCATCTACTGCTCTTCCTGTTAGACTGATTTTAGTACCCATCACTCTGGCTGACTGTCCCTCAAGCCCTGTGTCTACAGCTTAAGTGGATTCTGGCAACGTGGGGAACTTTATGGATCAGACCCTTGCCTCCTCTCTCAATATTACTACCTACCCACTCTCCTCTCCTTTTCCGGTTCAAGGTCTCGACCGTCGGCCTCAATGATCCGGAACCATCACACACAATACCCAACCACTCACCCTCACCGTGGAGCCCAATCACCAGGAAAACATCCCCTTCATCACCAGTTCACAAGATCATCCTCGGCCTACCATGGCTTCAGCGACATAGCCCTACCATCTCATGGTCGAGGAGGAGAATCACCGACTGGTCATCTGAATGCCAGAAGACCTAGTTTCCTGTCCCCTGTGGTTCCACGTTAGTTGAGAGTCATGTGGTTGCCCTTCAGCCCAACATCCTGGAGGAATATCAGGATTTAAGGGAGGTATTCTCCAAGACCTGCACTACCTGTCTCCCTCCTCATTGCCCCTGGGACTGTGCCATTGACCTGTTTTCCGGTGCTACACCTCCGCGCAGACGCATCTACCATCTGTTGGTGTCTGAGACCCAGGCCATGGAGGACTACATTCAAGAGGCACTCCAACAGGGTTTCATCCGCAGCTCCACGTCCCCTGCTTCGGCTGGTGTCTTCTTCGTGGCCAAGGAAGGAGGATTACGCCCTTGTATTGATTACCATGGACTCAATGGCATCACCACAAAGTATCCATACCCTCTCCCGCTCTTGCCACCAGCCATCGACCACCTCCGTGGGGCACGGTTCTTCACCAAACTGGACCTGCAGAGTGCCTACAATCTCATTCGCATCCGGGAGGGGGATGAGTGGAAGACGGCATTCAGCACGATGTCTGGTCACTATGAGTACTTGGTTATGCCCTTTGGCTTAGCCAGGAATTGTCCTCTGGCGGGCATCTACGTTCCCACAGGGATAAGGGATCAGCTGCTGACCTAGGCACACACAGCTGTCATCAATGGACATCCGGGTATTTCTCGCACCATCCATTCATCACTGAGAAATACTGGTGGCCCACCTTGGTGCAAGATGTTACACAGTTTGTCAACTCCTAATTGTCCCTAGAATTTCTAAGCAAACAGCTGGAGGCAGGGCTTTCTCCTATAGAGCTCCATTTTTATGGAACGGTCTGCCTACCCATGTCAGAGATGCAAACTCGGTCTCAACCTTTAAGTCTTTACCGAAGACTCATCTCTTCAGTGGGTCATATGATTGAGTGTAGTCTGGCCCAGGAGTGGGAAGGTGAACGGAAATGCTCTGGAGCAACGAACCGCCCTTGCTGTCTCTGCCTGGCCGGTTCCCCTCTTTCCCCTGGGATTCTCTGCCTCTAACCCTATTACAGGGTCTGAGTCACTGGCTTACTGGGGCTCTCTCATGCCGTCCCTGGAAGGGGTGCGTCACCTGAGTGGGTTGATTCACTGATGTGGTCATCCTGTCTGGGTTGGCACCCCCCCTTGGGTTGTGCCATGGCGGAGATCTTTGTGGGCTATACTCAGCCTTGTCTCAGGATGGTAAGTTGGTGGTTGAAGATATCCCTCTAGTGGTGTGGGGGCTGTGCTTTGGCAAAGTGGGTGGGGTTATATCCTTCCTGTTTGTCCCTGTCCAGGGTACTTCTCCTGTCCTATTCGGTGTGCTTTCTCTAATTCTCTCTCTCGGAGGACCTGAGCCCTAGGACCATGCCCCAGGACTACCTGACATGATGACTCCCTGCTGTCCCCAGTCCACCTGGCCGTGCTGCTGCTCCAGTTTCAACTGTTCTGCCTTATTATTATTCGACCATGCTGGTCATTTATGAACATTTGAACATCTTGGCCATGTTCTGTTATAATCTCCACCCGGCACAGCCAGAAGAGGACTGGCCACCCCACATAGCCTGGTTCCTCTCTAGGTTTCTTCCTAGGTTTTGGCCTTTCTAGGGAATTTTTCCTAGCCACCGTGCTTCTACATCTGCATTGCTTGCTGTTTGGGGTTTTAGGCTGGGTTTCTGTACAGCACTTTGAGATATCAGCTGATGTACGAAGGGCTATATAAATAAATTTGATTTGAACTCCTGTTCCATATGTGCTCAAACCAAGTCCCCCCGGGATGCTCCAGCAAGGAAGCTCCTGCCGCTTCCAGTGCCTCAGCGACCTTGGTCCCATCTATCCATTGACTTTGTTACTGATCTTCCCCCTTCTGATGGTTTCACTACCATTCTGGTGGTAGTGAATAGATTCTTCAAGTCATGTCGGTTAATCCCTCTTCCTGGTCTTCCCACTGCTCTCCAGGTCGCTGAGGCACTCTTCCAGCAGGTCTTCCGTGATTATGGCCTTCCGGAGGACATCGTCTCGGACCGTGGCCCCATATTCACATCCTGAGTATGAAGGGCCTTCTTGGAGAATCTCGGGTTCACGGGTAGTCTCACATTCGGGTATCGGCCTCAGTCTACCAGGCAGGTAGAGAGGATGAATCAGGAGCTGGGGAGGTTCATGAGGAGTCACTGTCAGGACCGGCAGGTTGAGTAGGCACATTTTCTTCCTTGGGCAGAGTACGCCCAGAACTCTCTACTGGGTTGACCCTTCCAGTGTGTGTTCGGTTTCCAGCCGGCACTGCCCCTATGAACCCCAGGCCAGACCGCGGCTTCTGCGGTAGATGAGTGGTTCCGGCACGTGGAGGTGTGGAAAAATGCGCACGTGAGACTCCAGTCGGTCCATCGTCAGAAGGAGCATGCAGACAGTCACTGCAGGGAGACCCCTGTGTTCCATCCTGGGGATCGCGTCTGGCTCTCTATCAAGAACCTCCCACTCTGCCTACCCTGCAAGAAACTGAGCCCCCGGTTTGCGGGGCCATTCAAGGTTCTCCGGAGGGTCAATGAGGTGACATATAGGTTACAATTACCCAGTCACTACTGTATCTCACCCTCTTCATGTCTCCCTTCTCAGGCCGGTGGTTCCTGGTCCCTTAGCTGATGCTGTCCCCCACGACACACCACCACCCCACCTGGACATCAAGGGGAGCCCAGCGTATGCAGTCAGATCCCTACTGGACTCCTAAAATCGTGGGGGTCGGCTCCAGTATCTGGTGGACTGGGAGGGGTATGGCCGAGGAGCGGTGTTGGGTTCCGGCGGAGGACATTCTGGACCCCAACATCTGTGATTTCCACCTTCGCCGCCTGGACCGACCCGCTCCTCATCCTCGGGGTCATCCCCCTCGTCAACGTGGTCCTGTGGCTGGAGCTGCACGTCAGGGGGTGTACTGTCACGTCTGCCCTTCCCCTCCGGCGTACGACGTCGCCAGAGTACTAACCACCAGTCCTGGGATTCATCAGTATGCACACCTGGCACTCATTGCGCACACCACCTGGACTCCATTGCCTCCCCTTTTATATGTCACTCACCAGTTGGTATTATTCTTGTGTATCAGCGTTCTGCTTTAGGTTAGTGTCGTGTTCTTGGTTTTGTTTTATTAAAACCTGCTTCCAACTCACCACCCCATCATTACAACGGCTGTGTTGTTCCCAAATGTAATCAAGGTTTGAAATGATGTTTTAGTCAAATACTATATCTTTTTAGGCTTCTTGCATTCAATTTGCAGTGTATATTTGTTCTGGCCACCCGACCATCCCCTCAAAGAATTGGCCCGCGTCTGAATCTAGTTGATGATCCCTGATCTAGAACAATGTGTTGCTATATTCAAGGTTGTCACGTTGGCATAAAGGGTCCGGAGACAGGCGCAGGAATGCGTAATATATTTTTTTTATTAGACTCAAATTACGGCGTGCCGTGTAAAGGCACAGGGACGAAGACCAAAAACCACATACAACACACAGGGTTGAAACCCAAACAAAAGTGCGAGGGGTACCTCGAATAAATAACACAAGAACAATGATTAAAACACAGGCTGAGACCCGTAATCATCTGCGCAATCCACAATGGCACGAAATCCAAAACGCACAGGTACTCACACGAATCAACGGACATTGTAACAATAATTGACAGGACAATGATAAACCAAGGACACACTTATACAATTACTAATCACTGGGAATAGGGGCCAGGTGTGCGTAATGAAAGTTCCGGAGGGATCCGTGACAGTGTTATGATATGGTATACTACATACAGTATGTGTATATCTATACGTTGTATGTTTTTGATCTTTATTTACTTTTAAATTTGTATTTATTTGCTCTGATATAATTGAACCAATAAAAAAAACATCTCACCAGGTCAAATTCCTGTTACATGTAAATGTACTTGACGAAGAAAAGGGATTCTGCTAAGAACAGACACACCTGTGTCAAGTCATTAAACCTCTTTAATGTGGAGATGAAATATAACAATTGAGGCGTAAGCGCCATGGCTGACACATTGTTAGAGGCAGAAAAACAACAAAAGCCACAAGGTGTATATTTATAAATACTGTTCTGAGGAAACAGGTCAAAAAGAGTTTTACAGACAAGAACTGTTCTGTGTGCAGAAAACACATGTATAAAATAGTGTACAATAATAGATGTGAATCTTATGAAGGCCAGATTACTTAAAAATACAAATGAAAATTAGTATGTACACATTAAAATTATACTGCATATTGAAAGGCACCTTGGCCTCAGTGCAGTAGTTATAGTGCCTACATTGTGCAGAAGCATACAGACAAGAATACTGAATACTATACTTTCAATATGGACACTTACGGTGTTCTGTATTTTTGTACGATTTCTGAAAGCACCCGATCCCCCTAGAATACATTGAATAATCCACATTGAATTGGATCATTGATCATTCTGAAACTCTAGCTGCCAATACTGTATTACTTCCCTGTAGAACTGCAGGGCAATAAAATAATTCATCAAAGAAAGTAAAGTAAAGTGAAAGATATTCCCACATTGGATAGGAGAACATATCAACAATGCAGTTTGAACAGTGGCTCTACTTTTTCTTTTCCAATTGACTGGTGATTATATGCTTTTCCATGATTGGTTCATCGGTTTTCCTTCTGCATATTTATGCAAATGAGGCACTTCAACTATCTGATGCATTTCGGCATGAATACTTTACCAAGGCACCGCCCCTTCTTGGGTGTTTTCTATCAATAGAAGCACAATAGAAGCAAATAAAACTGCAGGTGCACAGGAATCCCACTGGGCACAGACATCAATTCAATGTTTATTCCAAGTTGGTTCAACAACATATTAATTGAAATGACGTGGAAACAACGTTTATTCAACCAGTGTGTGCCCAGTGGGACACTTCACAAAATAACAGAAAAGACTAAACTGGCTCAATTACATATTTATAGTTTTGGTTAAATGCTTATAAAAATACAAAAGATGATTTTTTTTCAAAAAACAAAACAAAGCTGAGTAAATAAATGTATTTTTGTCGTTGATGTCATTACATTCTGAGTAGCATATCTTGTTGTAATAATAGGATATATCACAATGGAACATGGTTTGTGATGCAAGAACATGTGGCAAGTCTCAAAAGTCATCGCAAGGGAAATCGTTTTTACATTTTCATTCAGGTCATTGGAGTATTATGATTGCTGGGGAATATTTTTTTTTTTTTACTCCGTATGAAAATAAGCAGTTGATACAGTTTAAACTGTATATCATCTCTACATACATATTGTCCATAATATCGTATGCCAACATATTTAGCATTTTCCAAATGCAAATGCTCTTCTTTTTGCCCGTATGGTTATACTGTAGTCAATTTACCAGGCATCGACTATCTCACCTTTCCTTTTGGAATTTGGCTAGATCCTATATGTTCAAATGCATTTAGGGATAAAAACAACAACCTTAAAAGTAATCCCAGGAATCTAATTCAACGTGTTCATCTCTTTTTCCCTATTACTTCTTACGTCATCATCTTTCGCCTGTCCTTTCCAAAATCATCTGGCAATTCTTTAACATCAGAGGCACAATGAGGCACAATTCAAAACAACCAATAAATATATTCTCTTTCCTCCACATCGACCAGACGTGACTGTATGTCCAAAATGGCACTCTATTCCCTACATAGTGCACTACTTTTGACCAGGGCATGCCCACCCAAGGAGAAAGCAAGTCAAGGAGGAGCTCGTTACAGTCACTGGAGCTTCTGTCTTCTGTCTGGTTGCAGAAGAAAAATAAGCCACACGACCCTCTGGCCCAAACGCCTTGTATCTTGCATCCAAACATACGATTTGAGACGCATAGAAGAGAAATGAAGAAAGCCATCTTGGCCAGTCTCCTTGGTGAAGTAAGGCATGGTGGTGGTAGAATCCCCAAAGGCACCTGGCTGTGTGAGTCTGTATGTGTCCGTGTATCTGTTTGTTTAGCAAAGAGGGCTACTCATCAGTATCTCAACAAATTCCATTCAGCCACGGAAAAGGCGGTTTCTTCCTCCTTGTAGAAGCTTCTAGAAGTCGCAACAGTTGCTTTGATTGTTCTCTGAGAAGTATGTGGTTCCGTTGGGCAGGGGCGGGAACTGGAACGATATGTTTTCCTCCATTGGACAGTTTGTGACCTGGATGGTGAATAATGGACCAAGTTAGCCACAACAGATCAGAAAGACAAGGGGATGATGTAATGCATGCAACCCACCGCAAACTGTGCTTGTTTGAGTGCTTTTAAAATCCTCATTATACCCTTCTCAAAGAAACCAACGACAATGGACAAAACAAATCTTCAAATGTGTGTTTAAGTACATACAACAGAGTAATTAGCTCTAAATGCTTCAATATACGTCAAATATGAAACAGACACCTTCTTCCCAAAGGTCCCTTCGTGGCTCGTAATAACTGTCCTACTCGTAAAACCCTAAATACTGGTGCAATTAGAAACGCTGTAATCTGGTTGTAATAATGAAACAAGTCTCGGCCTTGAAAAATAGCTATTTTTACCTCATTGGGACAATCTGTTAAAATAAAGGTTACATTAAAATACTGGTGCCTGTATTACCTGTGTCTGCCCGTTGCAGTTGAGGTACTGCTGCTGGACCAGTAAGCTGTCTGGTGTGAGGCCCCCAGGGGTTAGACCAGGCCCCACCTGACAGGACAAAGGGCTGATGTTGGTGTCACCCTGTAGGATTGCAGAGGACCCCACAATGGGCCCGCTGGAGTTCCTCTGGAAGTAGCAGGAGGCCTGGGAGGGACTCTGGTCATGGAGGGGGGCTGTGGCCCTCTGACAGGAGGATGGGACCAGGGAACCAAGGACCGTGTTGGGGTTTAAACAGACCCCGTTGACAGGAACCGAGGGGGGGTTGGTGCTGCTGAACATGCAGCTGTTGGAAGAGACGAGAGGAGGGGTGACTTGAGCAGAGGTCTTTTGAGACCTATACTGGCCTGATATTGTTTGAGCCCTGTTGTAGTTCTGGGCCTGAGAGTTCTGCTGTGGCTGGGCCTCGAGCCCAGGGATAGGGAGCTGGGGAGCAATTTGGAAGTCAGACACCTGGTTGTTATAAAAGCTGCCCGTGACATTGTGTTGGTGTCCATTTTGTTGGTGTAACATCGTGGGAAGCATTTGCTGCTGCTGCTGTTTCTGGGTCTGCAGGAAAAAGTGTCCTTGTAGGCAGCTAGCCGGGTTGGGATCTAGAATGACATCTTTTGGTTGATTTGAAAAATTCTGGGCAAAGGTTTCCAACAAGGTGTTGGCCAACATGTTGGTATTGGGCATGGAGGAGGGCAAGGGCATCCGCATGGTTTCCTGACCGGGCACGGCAAAGGGATCTGATTGGCTTATGGAGCGCTGGTCCTGGAATCTCATTGGCTGATCATTCATGCCCCACCCCAGCAGCTGGTTCTGGATTGGCAGACCCATAGGAGCAGAGCTCCGATTGGCAAGGCCTGACTGCATCTGTTGTCTCAGGGAATAAGACGCCAGCCCGTTACCAGGGCTGGACAGGATCTGAGAGGTCTGGAGGCCTTGCTGCTTACCTTTGGCTTGGTTCTGCCGCACCTGGGCACAGGAGTCAGCCAGGGCAGGGTTAAAGGCCAGAGGGTTAGCATTGCTCTGCAGGCCCAGGTTCTCTCCCAGGGATTGGGCAAATGTGTTCCTGGAGGAAGCCTGCTGGAGTGTGGGGCCGTTCAATCCCATCTGAGAGCCCATGTGTGTCGGCTTCATCATGCCCCGAACGTTACTCACTGTTTCAGCCGCACTCAAGCCTCCCATCCCAAGCAACTGGTTCTGCTGGAGATCAACCCCCCAGTTGAAGCCCTTTCCTCCAGGCATCATGGTATTCCCCTGCAGGTCGAAATTTTTAAGGCACTCTGGTACCTCCAGGAGAGGGTTGTTGACACTGACGGACCCCAGCAGTGAGCCCAGATGCTCGGGCATCTTGAGTCCTCCGTTCTCCTTGAAGAGATGTTCCTCCACATACGACAGGATGTCATGGTTGAGGATGTCATCAAGGTCCTCGGACATCTCACAGTTGCTGGAGCTCATCTTCAGCAGAGTGTTCTCCCAGTCCTTCAGCTCTGTGGGGTCCACATTCAGGCTGCAACAAGATAAGATCAGATCAGATAAGGTCCACTTCCAGGCTGCAATCACATCAAATACAACTTTATTTGTATAGCACATTTCATACAAGCTAGAGTATAGCAATACAATACAATGCGACTCACATCATTTTGTTTAAATAGATACAATCAATCATAGCAAATAGATGGTCAAATTCCATGATAAAAAATTGAAAGTATTTTTGTGGTAGTATAAGAAGTTTAAACATTTTAATTAAGTGGGGCGGTGAAATACACTGCTCAAAAAATAAAGGGAACACTTAAACAACGCAATGTAACTCCAAGTCAATCACACTTCTGTGAAATCAAACTGTCCACTTAGGAAGCAACACTGATTGACAATACATTTCACATGCTGTTGTGCAAATAGAATAGACAACAGGTGGAAATTATAGGCAATTAGCAAGACACCCCCAATAAAGGAGTGGTTCTGCAGGTGGTGACCACAGGACCACCAGCAGGACCGCTACCTCCGCCTTTGTGCAAGGAGGAGCAGGAGGAGCACTGCCAGAGCCCTGCAAAATGACTTCCAGCAGGCCACAAATGTGCATGTGTCTGCTCAAACGGTTAGAAACAGACTCCATGAGGGTGGTATGAGGGCCCGACGTCCACAGGTGGGGGTTGTGCTTACAGCCCAACACCGTGCAGGACGTTTGGCACTTGCTAGAGAACACCAAGATTGGCAAATTCGCCACTGGCGCCCTGTGCTCTTCACAGATGAAAGCAGGTTTACACTGAGCACATGTGACAGACGTGACATAGTCTGGAGACGCCGTGGAGAATGTTCTGCTGCCTGCAACATCCTCCAGCATGACCGGTTTGGCGGTGGGTTGGTGTGGGGTGGAATTTTTTTGGGGTGCCGCACAGCCCTCCATGTGCTCGCCAGAGGTAGCCTGACTGCCATTAGGTACCGAGATGAGATCCTCAGACCCCTTGTGAGACCATATGCTGATGCGGTTGGCCCTGGGTTCCTCCTAATGCAAGACAATGCTGGACCTCATATGGCTGGAGTGTGTCAGCAGTTCCTGCAAGAGGAAGGCATTGATGCTATGGACTGGCCCGCCCGTTCCCCAGACCTGAATCCAATTGAGCACATCTGGGACATCATGTCTCGCTCTATCCACCAACGCCACGTTGCACCACAGACTGTCCAGGAGTTGGCGGATGCTTTAGTCCAGGTCTGGGAGGAGATCCCTCAGGAGACCATCCGCCACCTCATCAGGAGCATGCCCAGGCGTTGTAGGGAGGTCATACAGGCATGTGGATGCCACACACACTACTGAGCCTCATTTTGACTTGTTTTAAGGACATTACATCAAAGTTGGATCAGGCTGTAGTGTGGTTTTCCACTTTAATTTTGAGTGTGACTCCAAATCCAGACCTCCATGGGTTGATAAATTTGATTTCCATTGATCATTTTTGTGTGATTTTGTTGTCAGCACATTCAAATATGTAAAGAAAAAAGTATTTAATAAGAATATTTCATTCATTCAGATCTAGGATGTGTTATTTTAGTGTTCCCTTTATTTTTTTGAGCAGTGTATATTCAAAGTTCAATTTATTAAAATATCTGGTCTGGTAGACTCTGTCAACCTCATTACTTTGTAATGTGGGGCAGTTAGATCACATATTTAATCACAAATAATTACACTAAGACTACTACATGTTTACTCATAAGGAATTACAAATGTTTCAGGTTATCATTTGGGGAGAGAAATATAATGGACATTTGTGGACAAAAATTACTCAACCTTAAAAAATGGTTAGTCTTCAACTACCACAACATATTTTCATCACTAACAAACTTCTAAACTTCTTCCACTAGATGCATCATCATATGTAAATAGTTTATGATTAATGAATACTATAAACCCAGTTATTCTGTTACATACTTCTCCCTATTAGCTGAAATTGTAATTTTTCAAAGCCATTTTAGCTGTCATGTTAGCTGTTCGGTCCGAACAAATTCACAAATTTGTGGCGCTATGCAGAAGTTGACTCCCTCCGGGCACATGTTGCTAGGCAACCCCTGCACTTGCCTGGGCAGGCCTGCTCCCTACATGGCTAAAGCCAGTTTGAGAAAAGTGCTAACAAACGTTTGTGCTGTGCAACTCAATAAATACTGCACTCTAAGTCATGATAGTGTTGCTAGACAAAGCAACTTTACATTCACCTTTCAATTTTAGAATCTACTATTGTTTTTTTATTCATTTCTATTATTTATTCTACAGTAGAAGTAGTAGTGAAACCTGGAACACAGGCTGTTGTCCCCGATGATTTGCTGCAGTGTTTCCATCAGGTCCTGGACAGTGGACTCCTCCCTGATGCCCGCGTCCGGCCTGGGCATAGTGTGGTGTTGGGACTGCCAGGAATCACCAGGCACGTTGGCCATTGCGTGGCTGTTGCTGAAGGCCTGGTCTTCCCAGGAGCACAGCTCCTGAGGGTTGGGGGGCTCCATGGAGGGCTCGCTGGGGCTGGTCTGCATGGATGAATGATTGAATTAATAAAATACTTTTTGTCTCAAGTCATCCTTAGCGACCCATCCTTACGGGGCTATTTGAGACATTGTCTGTGTCCAAAATGGCAACCTATTCCCTACATAGTACACTAGAGACCTATTGGCCCTGGTCAAAATTAGTGCATAATATACCTGCATGTAGATGGCCTGGTCCTGCTTCAGCATGGAGCCCAGCAGGGAGTCGGGGTCCAGGGCCATTTCTTCTGCCATCTTCCTGATCTTAGGGCCCTTGCTCTGGGTTGGAACGTCAGCTACGTCCAGAGAGAGGCCCACCTCGTAGAGAACAGCTTCCCCAGTGGCGAAGTTAAAAGGCAGCTGGAGTCTCCGCTGGCGAAGCTGCTCCTCACCCTCATTATTTCTTGAGGAATAAAAAGGAGTATTAGAATAAAATAGAGTAGTATAGTACAGTAGACTACGGTAGAGTAGAGTATGGCAGAGTACAGTAGAGTACGGTAGAGTAGAGTACGGTAGAGTACAGTAGAGTACGGTAGAGTACAGTAGAGTACGGTAGAGTAGAGTACAGTAGAGTACGGTAGAGTAGAATACGGTAGAGTATGGTAGAGTACGGTAGAGTAGAGTACAGTAGAGTACGGTAGAGTAGAGTACGGTAGAGTACGGTAGAGTACAGTAGAGTACGGTAGAGTACAGTAGAGTACGGTAGAGTAGATTACGGTAGAGTAGAGTAGAGTTCGGCAGAGTACAGTAGAGTACGGTAGAGTAGAATACGGTAGATTACAGTAGAGTACGGTAGAGTAGAGTATAGAGTTCAGTAGAGTACAGTAGAGTACGGTAGAGTAGAGTACGATAGAGTACAGCACAGAGTAATCTTGGATTGGATTGTCCAGATGATGACTCTACTCACGATAACGGTCTCTGTCTGACCATGATGAAGTCGGGCCTCCCTCCCTTGTAGATCAGTCTGGCATTAGCCTGAACCCATACCCACACACCATTCTTGGCCAGGAGCCTAAACACAGTCAGACCACTCTCACCTGTCTTTATCACTAAGGAGGGAAACAGACACAAGGAAACTGTCAAAAACAGGGTCGGGTACAGCAAATACAGAGAACTCATTTGTTTTTGTTCATTTCATTCATTCATTGTTTAACCCATTTGTTGCTTCAGTTATTCATGAATTCATCCGTTCAATAATTTGTTAGTTAATTCAAACATTCAAAGAAGAAAGTTGTAATATTGATTTGGAAACGTGACAACGACTTACTTCTGACATGGTTGTCGGCACAGTACATCATGTCAGCAGCGTGAATGAACTGGTATCCAGAGCCTCTCATACACAACTCCAGCTCCGTGTAACCCAGAACCACCTTCCCTCTGACACACAATAACACACAGGGGGAATAACATTAGAAACGCATGCTAATTATTCAGTTTTTTCTGATCTCTACAGTTTGTGGTTACAATTCGTAGTAATGTTAGTAATTAATATAAATGTTATAACACACACAAAGGAATAACGTTATCTATAACGTTAGATATACATTACATGGCCAAAAGTGGGTGGTCTCCTGCTCGTCAAACATCTCATTCCAAAATCATGGGCATTAAATATGGAGTTGGTCCCCCCTTTGCTTCTATTATAGCCTCCACTCTTATGGGAAGCCTTTCCACTAGATCTTGGAACATTGCTGTGTGGACTTGCTTCCAAGTAGCCTAGTGGTCAGAGCACTCTAACCACTAGGCAGGTAGACTTGGGCCAGTAACTGAAAGGTTGCTGGATCGAATCCCAGAGCTGACAAGGTAAAAATCTGTTGTTCCTGAACAAGGTAGGTAACCAAGTGTTCCCTGGTAGGCCAAATAAGAATTAGTTCTGAACTGACTTGCCTAGTTAAGTAAAGGTTTAAAATACATTTAAAATTCAGCCAGAAGAGCGTTAGTGAGGTCGGGCAGTGATATTGGCTGATTAGGCAGATTCATCTGTCGGACTGCCAGATGGTGAAGCGTGATCGATCACCACTGCTCCAGAGTCCAATTGTGACAAGCGTAGGCTTGTGTACGGCTGCTCGGCCATGAAAACCCACTTAATGAAGCTACCGATTAACAGCTATTGTGCTGACGTTGCTTCCAGAGGCAGTTTAGAACTCGGTAGTGAGTGTTGCAACCGAGAACAATTATTATTGTTACCCCCTTTTCATTGTATCCAATTGTTTAGTAGTTACTATCTTGTCTCATCGCTACAACTCCTGTACGGGCTCGGGAGAGACGAAGGTCGAAAGCCATGCGTCCTCCAAAACACAACCCAACCAAGCCGCACTGCTTCTTAACACAGCGCACATCCAACCCGGAAGTCAGCCGCACCAATGTGTCGGAGAAAACACTGTGCCCCTATCAACGTGCACTGTGCCCGGCCTGCCACAGGAGTCGCTAGTGCGCGATGAGTCAAGGATCTCCCTACCGGCCAAGCCCTCCCTAACCCGGACACATTGTGCGTCGCCCCATGGACCTCCCAGTCGCAGCCAGCTGCGACAGAGCCTGGGCTCGAACTCAGAGTCTCTGGTGGCACGGCTAGCACTGCGATGCAGTGCCCTAGACCACTGCGCCACTCGGGAGGCCCACTGAGAATGTTTTTTTTGCGGTACGCGCTTCAGCACTAGGCGGTCCCATTCTGTGAGTTTGTGTGACCTACCACTTCGCGGCTGATCCGTTGTTGCTCCTAGACATTTCCACTTCACAATAACAGCACCTACAGTTGACTGGGGCAGAAATGTGACAAACTATCTTGTTGAAAGTCACTGAGCTCTTCAGTACGGGCCATTCTACTGCCAATGTTTGTCTATGGAGATTGCATGGCTGTGTGCTCGATTTTATACACTTTTCAGGAACGGGTGTGGCTGAAATAGCTGAATCCACTCATTTGAAGGGATGTGCACATACTGCAGTGTACTTTAATAATAACACTGGATGGGAGTGTTACCTTGTGTCAACATTCGTGGGGGTGAAATCCAGCTTGTGTTTGGTCTGGAATATAAGTGTCTTGGTCCTGATCTCCAGGATAGAGGGGGTCTGGATGGGGGTAGCCACCACAAACAGGGCCAGCTGGGGATGGTCTATGGTCCCGTCATCTGACATCTTGTTCTGGCCATGGAGGTACTTCAGACGCCCATTGAAGTTCAGGGCCTGGGGTTGAAGACACAGGGAAATGAGGAGGAAAGGTAAGGGACTTCTCAATCTGTGTGATCATATGAGGATAAACAGAGATCCTAAATACAACTACACTGAGGTAAGTTTTATATATATATATTGTATTGTTTTTGTTTTGCGTATATTGTCTCATTCTGTGGATGCAAAAGTCGTATTTTAACCACTACTACTAAATTACTAATACAAAGTTCATCTGTGGACATTAGGCCTCTAGTTGTGTGTGGTTGGACTGTTGGTTTACAGTACCAGGAAGCCAGAGGAGTTGTCCAGGAGACAGCGGAAGCGACAGACGAAGCTCCTCTCCAGGAAGGAAGAGTTCTCAGGAGGAATGTGCTGAGGGTCGTAGCTCACTATGTTGCTGGTGATGTCACTGCTGTTGTTAGGCTGCAGGCCTACAGTACACACAGTTACGGTACAGATAATATTTATATATCTTTTATATTTTAGTCATTTATTAGGCACTCTTATCCAGAGCAACTTACAAGAGCAATTAGGTTTAAGTGCCTTGATCAAGGGCACATTTTTCACAAAGTTGGCTCTGGGATACAAACCAGTGACCTTTCCGTGACTTGCCCAATGCTCTTTACAGCTAGGCTGCCTGTTTATTATCCTGTATATTCAGCTAACTATACAAAAAATGTTTTCAAGCAATATCAAATCTTTCCACAAAGGTTGGCTTAGTCCTTGTGTCAAAGTCATTCCACAGAGGGACGAGTGTCTTGTGGGTTTTCACTCCACCCCTGTACTTTACTGCTGAATTAAGGTCACTAATTAGTAAGGAACTCCCTTCACCTGGTTGTCTAGGTCTTAATTGAAAGGAAAAACCTGCAGACACTCGGCCCTCCATGGAATGAGTTTGACACCCCTGGCTTAGGCAGTAGAAAACCAGGGTGTGAGTACTAACATAGCAGACTGGAGTACTAACATAGTGCATTACTCACTCTCTGTTGTCCCTGGCTCTGCATCAAACTGGTTGGGGTTAAGGGCGAAGTGGAGCTGACGTCTGAACAAGGCCCTGTCGTCCGTGTGGATCAACTCAAACACACTCTGGTGAACCACATCTGACTGTGGGAGACAGGACAAAGAGGGAGACAAGAGTGTAAAAGACAATATACAGTACAGTACAGACTAGAGAGGAATATATGAAGTGCATGAGATTCAGTAATTTCCAAATGTCTCCTGGGAATACGAACTAACAGGTGCTGCCCTCTAGTGGTTTGGCAGCCCTAATACGCCACTGTCTGCTCCATTCAATGTTTTGTGGGAAGGAGTGGGATGGGTTGTGCATCTCTCATTAAAGAGCAAAGCTCACTAGGGTGCAAAGGCACAAACAACCCATGGAGCATGAGTAATCAACATATTCATTAGAATACACCTGCATTGCTTGCTGTTTGGGGTTTTAGGCTGGGTTTCTGTACAGCACTTTGATATATCAGCTGACGTAAGAAGGGCTTTATAAATACATTTGATTTTGATTTGATTTGATTAGAGCCTCTCTCCTGCAGTGTGACGTCTGTCTTTAGGCAAGTGACTCGGCCATGCACCATGTGTATGTGTGTGTGTGTGTGTGTGTGTGTGTGTGTGTGCACTGTAAGCAGGGGTGAATGTAGATTTCATTTCTTCCCCGTACGGGACGTCCTATGTGCACACGCTTATGGGCCTAATCATAGAATTTTGCCGGGATGCCGTACTGGACCGCTTTACGGTCACCCCTGGCTGTAAGTGTGTGTGTACTGTAAGTATGTGTGTGTACAGTAGGTGTGTGTACTGTAAGTATGTGTGTGTGTACTGTAGGTGTGTGTGTGTACTGTAAGTGTGAGTGTGTGTGTGTGTACTGTAAGTGTGTGTATGGGCCAATGACCTGGGCTCATGCATCGTGTTGCAGAGGGCAAGCAGTGCTTCTGGGCCCAATGTGTTCCGAGCACACACGACTCATGTGTTTTCCCATTCCCTTCCATCCATTAACCGTTCCGCCGCGAAAAGAATGCTGAGAACGTAGGTCTGACGGAGACAGAGAGCTGTGTGAGACGAGCGTGTGTGATTTGATGCTCGCTCTCTTCTCCCCTAGGCTTCCTAAAACTCGTACTTGACCTCAGTCAAGGTCTCTCTCTCTGGGAATGATGTGTGTGCGTGTGCGCACGAAACGAGAGTTTGGAGTTTGTTGGCCGATGAACTTCTGACTTATAAATACATCCATTTAAATGTGGTCTGTATACATGTCTGTGATGAGAAGGGGAGCCAAGGGCATATCAATCGCAACTCCATGCACTTATGCTTCCTATTATAGCCTTGGTACTTCAGTTATGACTGATATGCTTTGGGGATGATAGGCTTTTTGACAGATTACTGTTAAAGTTGAGGAGTCACATTAGAATGTCCAACAGGCTCAGCTGGCCAGCAAATTATTCAACTGTGACAATATTGACATTTGTCTTTAGTGTACATATGATGGCATAATTAGCTAGCTAGGTGATGTGGGCTTCCATGAGGTGACATGTATGGTACAATTAGCTAGCTAGGTGATGTGGGCTTCCATGAGGTGACATGTCTGATACCATTAGCTAGCTAGGTGATATGGGCTGCCATGAGGTGACATGTATGATACCATTAGCTAGCTAGGTGATACGGGTTGCTATGAAGTGACATGTATGATACCATTAGCGAGCTAGGTGATACGGGTTGCTATGAGGTGACATGTATGATACCATTAGCTAGCTAGGTGATACGGCTGCTATGAGGTGACATGTCTGATACCATTAGCTAGCTAGGTGATATGGGCTGCCATAAGGTGACATGTATGATACCATTAGCTAGCTAGGTGATACAGCTGCCATGAGGTGACATGTATGGTACCTACCATTAGCTTGCTCGGCGATACGGCTGCTATGAGGTGACATGTATGGTACCATTAGTTAGCTAGGTGATATGGGCTGCCATGAGGTGACATGTATGATACCATTAGCTAGCTAGGTGATATGGGCTGCCATGAGGTGACATGTATGATACCATTAGCTAGCTAGGTGATATGGGCTGCCATGAGGTGACATGTATGGTACCATTAGCTAGCTAGGTGATACGGCTGCCATGAGGTGACATGCATGATACCATTAGCTAGCTAGGTGATACAGCTGCCATGAGGTGACATGTATGATACCATTAGCTAGCTCGGTGATATGGGCTGCCATGAGGTGACATGTATGATGCCATTAGTTAGCTAGGTGATACGGGTTGCTATGAGGTGACATGTATGATACCATTAGCTAGCTAGGTAATATGGCTGCTATGAAGTGACTTGAAAGGTACCTACATACTGTAGGTCTTCATAACACCCGAATAACCGATACATAATACATTTATAAGCAGTATATGCATTATGTGGGTGCACTGTATGTCAGTCAGTGTTGGTCAAAAGGCCCTATTTTACCTGGTGGAACCCTAGGTAGTCCTGAACAGTAGGAGAGGAGTAGAACACGTATCCCTCCGCCGTGACCACCAACACAAAGCCGTTCAGGGCCTAGAGACACAGAGAGGCACAGTCAGACAAAAATAAACACGATGACCTTACTATTTATGATCTTAATAGTATTATATTATTATGTAGTTAACATATGTTCATACTTCATACGTCAAACAAGACACACTCAGCTATTCGACGTGAAGATGGGCAAATAAACTTAACCTGAAAGAAATAAAAATGAATCCCATGACGTAGTGAATGATAAGGGCAATAAAGGAGTCAAATTAAATTAGAGGAGGAATTCTGGTCGGCTGTTGAAGGAGGGAGAAGTATCCATGGTTTGTGTCTGTGTGTGTGTGCATGTGTGTGTGTTTGTTCAGGTTTGGGTAAACATCCCATGTAATTAGCCATTCCTTTGTTCAGGTGTTAAATGTGACAATACAACGGAGTGGGGGGAATATAGCTACTTGTCACGCACAGGATCCTGAACCTTGTAAACAATAGACCACCAGAGTGTGTGTGAGTGTGTGTGAGTGTGTGAGTGTGTGAGTGTGTGTGTGAGAGAGAGAGAGAGAGAGAGAGAGAAAGAGAGAGAGAGAGAGAGAGAGAGAGAGAGAGAGACAGACAGACAGACAGACAGACAGACAGACAGAGGCAGAGAGGGAGAGAGAGAGAGGTAGAGAGGGAGAGAGAGAGAGAGAGAGAGAGAGAGAGGGAGAGAGAGAGAGTGAGTGACAGGGTATGAGAAAGGTCCTGCATTTTGGTATCACAATAAAGGGCCTGTACGGATTTACTGGAAGCTGCTGCAAATTTTCAGCATATAAAACACAGACAACAGGTTTAGCCAATGTACAGGTTTAGGAATACAGGCCAAAGTATTTGTGTGTGTGTGCAGTGGTGGAAAAAGTACCCAATTGTTAAAGTTAATAATTATCTATTTTTAAAATGTTTTTTTTTTTTTTTTTACAAACAAAGCATTTGTGTTTCAGTGAGTCCACCAGATCAGAGGCAGTAGGGATGTCCAGAATGTTCTCTTGATAAGTGCATGAATTGGACCATTTTCCTGTCCTGCTAAAGATTCAAAATGTAACGAGTAAAAAGTACAATATTTTCTTTAGGAATGTAGTGAAGTAAAAGTAAAAGTTGTCTAAAATATAAATAGTAAAGTAGAGTACAGATACCCCCAAAAACAACTTAAGTAGTGATTTAAAGTATTTTTTACTTGAAAGTACTTTACACCACTGTGTATGTGTTTGAGGGTAATAGTGAGTGATTCTAACCCACCTACCTCTAATTATTTCCTGAGAAAGACTACAGGACAACAAGACGATAACGTGGTTTGTAACATCTTCATGACATATGCTCCCAGATAGCACTGAACAAGTTTTCTGCATGGTGAATCAACTAGCCCCATTAATCTTAACCTGACCCATAGGCCTACACAAAAATAAAAAATAAAACAACACACAATTGTGTCTCAGAAGAGCAGAGTTTGTTCTCTGTGTGGATTTACTGCAGTCACCAGGACAGCGACTGAGGAAGAAAGTTAAGATTAAACTACAAACTGCCCAGCATTCCCAAACTATCAAGGCGGCAGGGCGGCAGGGTAGTGTAGTGGTTAGAGTGTTGGACTAGTAACCAAAGGTTGCAAGTTCAAATCCCCGAGCTAACAAGGTACAAATCTGTCATTCTGCCCCTGAACAGGCAGTTAACCCACTGTTCCTAGGCCGCCATTGAAAATAAGAATTTGTTCTTAACTGACTTGCCTAGTTAAATAAAGGTAAAAAATAAAAATAAATAATCAGTCATAAATCAGTCTAGCACCACCCTCCATTAGACCAGTCCCTACTGGAGAGAATAGTGATGTGTGTGGTCAGTAGTGAGACCTCCCTGGAGATGGCGATAGTTATCTTTAGCAATAAAACAAACGCTAATGAGGACTAGCGTAGCCCTCACCGAGAAATGGGACAGCACGCTAACACTCCTAGCATTAGCCCCAGTGAGAAGAGGGAGGGCATTGCCCATGGGTAATGAAATGAAAGAGTCAAACTCAGGATTTAGTCAGGAGGGGAGGGAATGTGGGTGTTTACTCCAAGAAAATGACTCTATATGTGTGCTTAGACGTGGTTGAATCCACCTCTTTCTGTTCTCCCTTGTTGGTATTGAACATACATGTATGAGAGGCTCTACGGAGGTTGTTGAAATATCCAAGGGTTTATAATCAAGCATATTTGTTCGAGACTGTATACAGGGGTTCTATATCTATGGTATACAGTATGCATGATATATAGGCTGATGACGTGAGACAGTAATCCCTAACCTAACTCTCGGGGAGGATGGAGGAGTTTCGGTCATGTCAAGACATAAAACAAATAGCTTCTCGTATAACTGGAGGGGAAGGAGTGAGGCTGGTTTCTTTACATGTAGATGGGTATGAGAGGCATCATATAGTGTGTGTGAGCTGGGGGACAGGTTGGTGCTTGCCCTTCACACCAGCGAAGCTTCCTCGGGTAAACCCCAGAGGGGGAGAGAGAGAGAGGCCTCGGGCTGGGGGGGCAGGCAGGCAGGCAGGCAGGCAGACAGGCAGACAGGCAGACAGACAGACAGACAGACAGACAGGCAGGCAGGCAGGCAGGCAGGCAGACAGACAGACAGACAGGCAGGTAGGCAGGCAGGCAGGCAGACAGGCAGACAGACAGACAGGCAGGCAGACAGACAGACAGGCAGACAGACAGACAGACAGACAGGCAGGCAGGCAGGCAGGCAGGCAGGCAGACACTGTATACCTGGTGCAGGAGGTTTCCCTCGGAGAACGTGACCCCATCCACAGAGGTTATGGCGGTTGTGCTCTTCGCTAGAGTGATCGGTCCATTCCCTCCGAACCCCACCGCTCTCTCCACCCCCCACCCTGGACTGCCTTTCTTCGTGGTCGCTGCGAAACAGAACAGAGGGAGAGAAACATAACTTCACACCGGCACGCAAACCTGAAAGCAATACGCGCCGGACAGTGAGAGAAAGCAGTATAGAACTCACTTCTCAAAGATGTTGTTGACAGGCTCTCTGCTAACGTCTGTTACTCTGAAACAGTTATCTTCTTCCTCCAAGCCAACAGACTAAAACTACAGCCCCTAAGATGGCTCTCCTTCCCTCTCTCCAACCCCTGCTGTTGTTGTTGTGTGTGGCTGTGTGCGTATATGTGTGTGTGTGTTTGTATGTATGTGTGTGTCTCGGCTTGTTTTACTAACCTCGTAGGTACTGGAAATCCCCAAAAGTCACCACAAGGATAGTAAAGGATAGTAAAGGACAGACCCCACAAAGGCTATTTTAAGCTGAGTTTAAAGGGTTTGGTTTAGGGTTAGAATTAGGTTAAGGGTTAGGTTTAGGGGTTGGGAAAAATAGGATTTTGAATGTAAATACATTTTGGATCCCCACAAGGATAGTAAAACACATGGTGTGCATGTGCTTTCTTGCATGTGTCTGTGTGTCAGCCAGGATTGGCTTTGGGCTCATTTGGGACTTAACTTTGACTCCAGCATTAACAGATGAGATTATAAAACCTCCCTCCCCATTTGTCTAACTCCGTTTTCTCCTTCCCTTGTTCATTTGTTCTCATCCCCAGGAGAAGCCCTGACAGCGAGTGAGGCTCATAGGGGACTAAGTGCGGGTGTGTACGTCATATGTTTCAACTGGAGACTTGAGACATACTCCAGATGTCCACAGCCGGCCTCTAATCTATGTTTGTGTCCCCTAAAAGCAGAGCTGCAGACACCAAGTATGTTTGCGAAAAAAACCCAAAGCCAATTGTTTTCAGAAATGCAGGATGAGCTGTGACTATTTCTGTCCGTTAGTCTAATATCTCAAAGGTGGTCTTCTTAAAATAAGTCAGAATCGAAAGAGAGAGAGATAGGGAAGGAAAGAGAAAAGGGGAGATAATGAGGGATATGAGAGAGTGAGAGAGAGACAGAGAGAGAGAGAGAGAGGGAGGCAAAGAGAGAGGAGACAAACAAATGGAGGAGACAGACAGTGACAAATAGTCGTACATACTGGAGTCGGACACACTGGTGGTGACTGACTCCACCAGACTCCAGACTGCAGTCCAGACTGAACCCTTGGGCTCTGGTCTTTCCCGTCTCTCCGCTTTCCCGTCTGTAGATCCAGATCAGAACAAGAGCCTCCTTGTTCCCACTCTCAGCCTCCCCTCGACCCTCATACCCGGCTGGACACAACACACCCACTGTGCTCAGCCACTTCTGATGAGCGCTGAAAGAGCCAGGGGCTTTCTCTGCCTTCACCACAGATCTTAAATCAATAAAGCATGTTGTTCAGCCTGAATTACAGCTTGGCCTGGGTCTGGCTGGGCTGGCTGGGCCTGGCTGGGCCTGACTGGGCCTGGCTGGGCCTGACTGGGCCTGACTGTGCCTGGCTGGGCCTGGCTGGGCTTGACTGGGCCTGACTGGGCCTGGCTGGGCTGGTTGGGCCGGACTGGTCCTGGTTGGGCCTGTCAGAAGGCTTGATGGGGGCTGCTACACCAACACTAATTATTTCAATCACAGAGATAAGTGACTCTCATAGTACTTTGCTATAAGTCTAGAAGTTTCCCAGTTGGAATGTGAGTAAGTGGCTGCCTAGAGCTAGCTAGAGAGACCGGCTGCTGTACACTGGCTAGCCCAGAGCTAGCTAGAGAGACCGGCTGCTGTACACTGGCTAGCCCAGAGCTAGCTAGAGAGACCGGCTGCTGTACACTGGCTAGCCCAGAGCTAGAGAGACTGGCTGCTGTACACTGGCTAGCCCAGAGATAGCTAGAGAGACCGGCTGCTGTACATTGGCTAGCCCAGAGCTAGAGAGACCGGCTGCTGTACACTGGCTAGCCCAGAGATAGCTAGAGAGACCGGCTGCTGTACATTGGCTAGCCCAGAGCTAGCTAGAGAGATGGCCTGCTGTACATTGGCTAGCCCAGAGATAGCTAGAGAGATGGCCTGCTGTACATTGGCTAGCCCAGAGATAGCTAGAGAGATGGCCTGCATTAGGCTAGCCTGACAACTCACACTGCTCTGTCGTTTGCTACATACTTTACTCGTCTGTGGTGACAAGGGGAATGAGGGGTGTTGTACACAAGACAAAGTCAACAGTGATTGGATCGTCAAACCAATCAGAGTATCAAAGCCAATGCTTTACCCACGTGTGTTCTGGCTCTGGCCCAACCCATACGTTTCTGGACCAATCACACGGCCCCGAATGTGTTCGCATTCTGTGAAGGTTCAGGGAGGCACTCAGATCCAGACTCATTGCAGAGAAGAAACGAATGTCTGCAGGCGTGAAAGGAGTCTGGGTAGCCAGGCAAACATTAGGCTACAGTACAGAGCTAACCCTGGCTCTGAGGTACGGCATAAGAGCATGTGGCTGACTGCTATAGTCTACATTGGAGTTAGCGAGAGCGTGTGGTTGCTGTACAGACTAGCCTGGAGCAAGCTCTGCCCCCGAGGTACTGTCGGCTGCAGGCTGGGTGGGGCGCCCAGTCATTTCCTGTGTGTGTTGTGAGCTACAGGCTGCAGCTAATGCTATTTCTGGATCCACAGCCATTATCAAGCTCTCTGTATCATAAGAAGACAAATATAGAAAAAAAGAGAGGGGGAGAGAGAGAGAGAGAGAGAGAGAGAGCGAGAGAGAGCGAGAGAGAGAGAGAGAGAGAGAGAGAGAGAGAGAGAGAGAGAGAGAGAGAGAGAGAGAGAGAACAAAAACAACAGTGTTTCTTTCCAGCAACAAAACACCAAGATACCTTTCCCACAGGACACAGATGTTGGGAGATAATTTTGGGGGAAATGCAAAGTCAAAGGCAAACCACTTAAAAGGATGATGGCCTATCGATATGGCCCAGTAACTTGCTGAGTACTTAACTATGTAGCATACATCAGGGTTAGGAAGGAAGGAAAGAGAGCGAGAGAAAAAGGTAGAGAGAGAGAGAGAGAGACAGGGGTGGGAGAAAGAGAGAGAGCACCGTTTCAGGGTTTGGCAGACATGTACGGTATGCGGCTATACGGTATGGTTACTTTCCCATGTTTGTTCCAGTAATGACTAAGGGAGGAAGAGAAGACAGTGTTTCTATTTGGGCTGACAATGAGTGGGTCATGAGTGTGGCCCTATAGCTCAGCTGGTAGAGCGTGGTGCCTGCAGTTCCAGAATAGTGGGTTCAATTCCTGGGAGTACTGTATGTAAAATGTATGTATGCATGCATGACTAAATCTCTTTGGATAAAATGGTCTGCTAAATGGTATATACATTAAATTATATGTGGACCAGGGACTGCTATTTAATTCAGCGAACCAACTAGCGAGTGCTGATATAGGATAAATCTTTCCTCTTAGATCATTAATAAATACGATTTTACGGACAGGGAGGATCGAATTCTATAAAAGCACTCTTACTCTGAGGTGCTTTATGAATATGGGCCCAGGACTCCAGTATAGCAGTTGCCTGTCCCACGTAAAGGGAGCCAGCCCTGGCAGGACTAGATGTGTTGTGGTGCTGTTATCCTGCTGCTGTTACTGGAGCACAGAGACCAAACCAAAGCCTTGGAACAGTTCGCAGAGCTTAACTAATCAACAAGCTTCGACTTCCCTATCAGAACATCTGTGGCCTGGTCTCTCGGTCTTTGGGGTTAACCTCGACACTGACGTGAAGCTCTGACTACACAGCAAAGGAATGACTGGAGGGCTGGCTCAGCCCGGTCCACACGCACGTACGCACACGCACGCACGCACGCCCACACACACACACACAGGCCTCCGCAGAGGGAAGGCCAAACGAGGAAAACAGACCAGGCCGCAAAATTGCCACTTGGCCGGTCAGATAGCAGCAACGGCAATACCACATTCCTCTATTCTCTCCTGACTGACTGGCTGACTGTAGCCCTGAGAGCTGGAAATGGACGGGAGTCACCGAGTCTAAAAAAGAGAATGGTCTGTAGTGGTTTGGTCAGTGTAGGACCGTAAAGCGGAACTCTGCCCGGCCCGCGGAACTCAATCCATCAGGACTGAATTACCATCCTACTGCTGCCAGTGTATATTATGGTGAATAGCCTATGATTAGAGGCTTTGGAGTCATCTAGCTCCAGTTCGTCTTTCCTAATGATCGCCTGTCACTGACCATCGTACGCCTTCTATGTACTTTGATACGGCACTACGCTCGTCATAATTTATCTTCATCTACTTCAAAACCAAATATTCTTTTGAATGTTTCCAATACTAGGGAAATGCCAACATATCCCTTCAAAACCACAAAGTTGGCACTCTCACGTTCAAGCCATCGTTACTCAACCTAGTGGAGAAGAGAGAGTAGAGAGTGTAAGACAGATACGCATGCACGCACGCACGCACACACACGCACACACACCGACACACACCGACCCCCACAGCCACCTCAACACCTCAACACCTCAGGGCAGGCAGCCGGTCCGCCGACCACAGCTGTCCACGCTGGGCGGAGGGCAGCAGTCTCGTCTCATCATTATTTTACTAATAGAAGGTCAACCCACCAGTCAGTCTCCTGTAGGACCAGACAGAACCATAAAAGGTTTCTAATTTCAAGGTCAATCCAATCTACCCACCCACCGCTATAACCTGATATTAGAGAGAGAGCCAGGGATGGTCTGGGCATCTAATGGATGAGCATGGTATATATATCCTGACAGTAATGGGATATGTAGTCTACCCCATCAACAAGTAGCCTACCCCATCAACAAGGCGTCCGGAATAATCACATTACAGTGAGACAACACTCCGAGGACAAAGAGAGAGAGTTCGTATTGCACCTTATTCCCTATAAAGAGCACTACTTTTGACCAGGGCTCATAGAGCTCTGGTCAAAAGTAGTACATTATATATATAAGGAATTGGGTGCTAATTTAGGACAGAGACAAACTCTCTTTCTTTGTTGTCTGACTGTAGTGTCATCTGGCGGTGGAAGGACAATTCTGGATGGATGCCTTGATGACGTGCTTAGGCGACAGCAGTTTGTATGTGTGTATGTGTTTGTGTGGGTGTGCGCGTGCATGACCAGGTTTGTGCCAGCTGCTAAAAGGTTAAAGGGTAAAAGGCTGTGTGTGTGAATTATATAATAAGCTTGCAGATGTTCAACCGACAGAAGTGTCTCTGAAAGCACGCACATCTTATCACGACAGAGCAGGGCCTCTCTCGGACTGCTACAACGACAGATACAATAACGACACCCAAGATAAACGGCTTCCTGTCACACCGAAGAGGAAACGTTTAGTCTACATGCAGTCTACATGCACACACATACTGTTGAAGTCGGGAGTTTACATACACCTTAGCCAAATACATTTATTTGTTCCTGACATTTAATCCTAGAAAACTGTTCCTGACATTTAATCCTAGTAAACATTCCCTGTCTTGGGTCAGATAGGATCACCACTTTATTTTAATGAATGTGAAACGTCAGAATAATAGTAGAGAGAATGATTTCTTTCTTTCACATTCCCAGTGGGTCAGAAGTTTACATACAATTAGTATTTGGTAGCATTGCCTTTTAATTGTTTAACTTGGGTCAAACATTTCAGGTTGCCTTCCACAATAAGTTGGGTGAATTCTGGTCCATTCCTCCTGACAGAACTGGTGTAACTGAGTCACATTTTTGTAGGCCTCCTTGTTCGCACACACTTTTTCAGTTCTGCCCACACATTTTCTATTGGACTGAGGTCAGGGCTTTGTGATGGCCACTTAAAAACTTGTATTTATTTTACCCTTTTTAAGTAGGCAAGACAGTTCAGAACAACTTCTTATTTTCAATGACGGCCTTGGAACAGTGGATTAACAGCCTTGTTCAGGGGCAGAACAACAGATTTTTACCTTATCAGCTCAGGATTTGATCTTGAACCTTTCGGTTACTCGTCCAACGCTCTAACCACTACACTACCTGCCACCCCATACCTTGACTTTGTTGTCCTTAAGCCATTTTACCACAAGTTTGGAAGTATGCTTGGGATCATTGTCCATTTGGAAGACCCATTTGCGACCAAGCTTTAACTTCCTGACTGATTTCTTGAGATGTTGCTTCAATATATCCACATAATTTTCCTCTCTCATGATGCCATCTATTTTGTCAAGTGCACCAGTCCCTTCTGCAGCAAAACAACCCCACAACATGATGCTGCCACCCCCGTGCTTCACGGTTGGGATGGTGTTCTTCGGCTTGCAAGCCTCCCCCTTTTTTCTCCAAACATAACGATGGTCATTATGGCCAAACAGTTCTATTTTCGTTTCATCAGACCAGAGGAACTTTCTCCAAAAAGCATGATCTTTGTCCCCATGTGCAAACCGTAGTCTGTTTTTTTTTATGGCGGTTTTGGAGCAGTGGCTTCTTCCTTGCTGAGCGGTCTTTCAGGTTATATCGATACAGGACTCGATTTACTGTGGATATAGATACTTTGTACCTGTTTCCTCCAGCATCTTCACAAGGTATTTTGCTGTTGTTCTGCGATTGCACTTTTCGCACCAAAGTATGTTCAACTCTAGGAGACAGAACACGTCTGCTTCCTGAGCAGTATGACGGCTGCGTGGTCCCATGGTGTTTATACTTGCGTACTATTGTTTGTACAGATGTGCGTGGTACCTTCAGGCGTTAGGAAATTGCTCCCAAGGATGAACCAGACTTGTGGAGGTCTACAACTTTTTTTTCTGAGGTCTTGGCTGACTTCTTTTGATTTTCCCATGATGTCCCCATACAAGTCACCTATGGTGCAGTTCAGCTGTGTTGTACTGTACCTCACTACCTCCCTCTTTTCCTCACCTTTCTCTCTCTCTCTACCTCATCCCTCTTTCACCCCCTCTCTATCTCCCTCTTTACCATGCCTCTACCTCCTTCTTTCACTTCCTTCCCTCTTTTACCTCCTTCCTTCCCTCCCTCCCTCCGTCGCTCCCTCCACCTCTGGTGTATAGTATAGGAACACACACGGACTGCCATGTGACTAGCTCATCCCCCTTTGAATGGCTGATGTTTCCCAGCAATGGAGCCATGATTCATACTCTTTACACTAGAGGAGAGAGCGAGAGAGGAGAGAGCGAGGGAGGAAAGAGCGAGCGAGGGGAGGTGAACGAGAGGGAGAGGAGAGAAAGCAGGAGGAGAGAGAGGGAAGAGAGGGGGTAATAGAGGGAGAAGAGAGACTGGGAGGAGATAAACAGAGAAAAGAGAGACGGGGTAAGAGAGGGAGCGAGGGTGGGAGAGAGAAAGAGAGAGAGAGGAGATCAAGATAGAGCAAGCGAGAGAGGGGCAAAGAGAGAGGGCAAGAGAGAGAGGAGTTACAGTTTAAGACAGTGAGAGGGGCATACATTGAAATTGATACAGAGAGCGAGAGCGAGAGAGAGAGAAGTCCAGCCTCCTCTATCTGTTCTTGCTCTTGTATGTATGTCCGTCTAGTTAATAACCATCGCGTGCAGAGCGAGACTGCATCCATGACAGCACCTGAACCCTATTAGCTAACAAACTGGACCACTTCCCAGTATTGTCTTTGCTCTCTTTTTTTTTGTGTGTAAATGGTGTTTGGCACTAATGACTCCCACCCTCTTGCTGCCCTAAACATAAAGAACTTCATACATTTCATAGGTAAACAAATGTGTGATAGTGCCCCGAGCACTCACTGTGGGTGGACTACAATACCAAGACCAGTCAGGGGTAATGAGAAGCCCACACAAAGGGCCCGCATCCTGTTATTGACTCTTTCACTTAAAACTGGGAGAAAAATCGACAATACAACAACGTAATTGTTTTGTATGTCATTTTCGTAGCAGTTTAAGTGAAGTCCTGTAAACAACATGAGGCAGAGGATTGTGTATGTGTGTATTTGTATGTGTGTATTTGTGTGTGCGCGGTGTGAGGTTTTGCCCGACGGTACGCTTAAAGCCCAGGGAGAGAGAGGAGAGCCTCTCTGTGTGGGATGTATAAACATGTACTTCTAAATAACGACTTGCTCGTTTCTCAACTCTGGAGTTTCTTTTGTGAGCCGTGCCAAATAGTTGTAATTTCTCTCATGGCTCGCTCGGCCCCTATGTTGAACATGATTTACAGCAAAACACTTAAAGACAGATTTGATGCACTCTTCAAATTCACAAATTCATTGGCCACTTTTTCTTCCCAATTTTTTCTCTGTTTGTGAGGCTGAGCTGAGCTGTTAGAGACTGTTGTTAACACGTGAAATGAAATGTAGGCTACGGCCGATTGATTTCCTCTGTGTCTAAGCTAGGCACACATTGGTTCGTAAACTCTTCGGTTCCCGATCAACTTTCCTTCAGGTGATAAAGCAGTAATTGCAAAAGTCATTTTCAACAGTTCACGCGGGCAAAACAGTGCCAACGCGTTACTGAGTTAGAAAGAATGTTAGAATGATATACAGTAAGACTAGTACTGTATACTAGTAAGTGTAGTACTCTGTACTACAGGACGCTTTAGTAGGCTAGGCTTTGTGTTATGGGCATGTTGGGGCATGCTCAGTGGACCTCCTCTGTAATACTCGGCGCCTCCCGCACTTTGAACCTCTCTCTGCTTCTCTCTGCCTCCACGTCCTGACTCTCTACCCTCTGTGGCCAACCCGGAGCTGTTTCCCATTTGCGCAGTACTTCGGATTTAGGGAGAAAGAAGGAAACAATGAGCGAAAAAAAAACACGAGGAGAACAAAGAGGAAGAGAAGAGGGGGAAGGAGGGAAGAAAGAAAGAAAGAGGGGAATGTCTGTGGGGAAGTAGTAGCGCCATGGGAACTGGTTCAGATTCTGATGCTGGAAAACCAGCCGACTTTGTTTCATCCATCCCACACTGCACTGTAGCACTACCTATGACTTTAATTAGAACCAGCTGGACAGGGGAAAGCAGCTAGCAAACCCAGTCAGTCCCGTAATAAAACAAGAGACCCATTCCTATCTCCCCCCCATCTCTCTCTACATCTCCCCCTTCTTGCCTTTAAAGTAAAGAGGTAAATAGATGGGGCCTCCTCAGCCACTAGGGGTTCCCCTTGGCTCTATGCTAGTCCTCTAGATATTCTTCTACAACTACTCCTGGCATCAGACGTTATACATACAGTAGAGGAAAATAAACCATTTAAGCCCCCTGCACCCCTACAGTCCCCCACCCTCTCCCCTCTCTCTCTCTCTCTCTCTCTCCCCCCATCTCCACAAACCCTCTGACCCTCCCCATACTTCTCCCGTCTCTCCCTAACTTCTCCCCCACACCCATTCACTGTTTTTTTTGTTGCAGATTTTGAAACCTAAGAGCTGAATTGAACCATTGTTTTCCTTGCCTGCCTCGTCGTCTGGCCAGCCAGCGCAACCTCATCCAGCCTCTCTCATTCCCTCTCTTATCTCTGTCTTTCTTGTTTGTTTAAGGGCAGGTCATAACTTGCAGAGCTCTGGAGGAGCACAGTGCTCTATCTATCTGTAGTTGGACACTCTCTCTTCAGCATTGGCACAGACGGACCCCCTCGGTTCCCTTGTACAGAATAATACAGTACACTGGCCCAGTTCACACAACTCGTTTGAAGAGTAACTTGGATTTTTTTTTAAATCAACTGCCATTACCATACTTGTTCTCCCTAAACATGCCTTAACATATTGTACCTACAGAAAGATATTCTGACAAGGTATCTATGAGTTTGTTTATGTCTTGATAAAGGTAACACAGTTGCACCCAGGAAAGTGCAAAAGCTACTTAGCTTCCTCTGACTCCATGCAGTCAACTAGCTGTTCTAAACCCCGATGAGCTATTCGCAGAATAAAACGGACACTCTAGATGCAACGCGCAAGTTACCCTTTTTTGGGCTTTCCATTACACCATTTGGGTGAACTATGTGCAGGCCAGCTAATAAGCGACATTACGGTCTTCCCTCTGGCCCTCATTCATGTTTCACCCGCCAGCTCCCCTGTCTGTCCCTACACATCCCTGTAGTCTAAACATTTGCCTGTCGTCCCCGCCACAGGGTATATAATCCCCACCGCATACACACACGCACGTCCGAGGATATATGCGCACATGCTAGGACACACACACACACACACATGTACGCACGCACGCACACACGCACACACCCGCTAGAGTCCACAAACAGATGCGCAGTTCCTTCCCTGCCTGGAGCGGATCAATAAATTGACAGCCTGTCGTACCGGCTTCATAATAATTCTATCCTGACACCCTCCTTGAATCCCTCCATCCATCTATCCCTCCCCCTTTAGTCTTTACATGGGCAAAATCTGACAGCAACCTTCCTGGTCTCGCCGAAACCTGACAGTGTATCATTTCCACTCCGTCTCACCTGAAGCCATGCAGTAAGCATAAAGAGAAGGCCAAATACTGGTCCTCTGTGGTTTAGTTAGTTTAAGAGAGCAGTGTTAGCAATACAGAACACTTGCTCAACATTTCATGCACTCATTGTACTGTATTTGTGCACTGAGGCATACTTTGTCACAGAATACATAAACAGGAGTAGACTGTAGCTGTCTGATAGGTGTGCTAAGTATACGTAGTGCTTTCATTTTCATTTCACCTTTATTCTGACAGGGAGTCAAGCCGAGCACGAGGCTTCTTTTAACAGATGAGCCCTGTGGACACGTCAATGCACATCAATTTTTTTTTATTTTACTAGGCAGGTCAGTTAAGAACAAATTCTTATTTTCAATGACGGCCTAGGAACGGTGGGTTAACTGCCTGTTCAGGGGCAGAACGACAGATTTGTACCTTGTCAGCTCGGGGATTCGAACTTGCAACCTTTCGGTTACTAGTCCAACGCTCTAACCACTAGGCTACACTGCCTCCCCTACACTGCAATGATAGAAAACAAAACACATTCTTCAGTAAAAAGGTTGACAATCAACCCCGGGAGGCACCAATTCATCCAGTTTCAGAGAGCCTTGAAGATTATTCCACAAGAGCTAAAAAAAACTAAAAACTAAAAGCAGATGGATCTAACTCAGTGAAGACGGAAGGGACCTCCAGAGTTAGCCATCCCTGAGACCTGGGTCTGGTATCTTGTACGTCTGTTTAGTGTAGCATAGCGGTCTGACATGGCAGTAAATGCCCAGGCCACACCGGGCGCCTCCCAAATGGTGCCCTATTCCCTGTGTAGCGCACTACTTTTGACCAGGGCCCGCAAGGGAATAGGGTGCTATTTGGGACACAGTTGTGGTTTGTCAGGTGGGACAGAGGTTTACTCTAGCCTTGACAGTATAAAGCCCTCAAATTCAACTGTGGACCTTGAAGCCCTACAGGGGGTGACATAAACAGGACCGCCTACAGAACAGGGACAGGGGCAACCTTCCTGGAAGTCACAGCAGGCATATAAGGTATAAATTACAGCACATTGCTATTCACGGTTCCACAGCAGAATATAAACCTTCTGTACACTATACAACCTGGCATTATTCATTCCCCATAGGCTATACCAGGGGTATTCAGATCCTACCCAGCTTCTTTCTACCCTATAATTAACTGCACCCAGGTTTTAAATCATCCCCTGATTTGAGGGGAAGAATTAGAAAAAAAAAGGCGTCAAGGGCCACATTTGAATTTGAGGGCTTTATACAGTGAAGGCCAGAGGAAGTCTAAAACAGTGATAGAGACTAAAGGGTTAATGAAGCAAACTATAAACCTACGTCGAAGCAGAATACAGGCCCACATAATACTACTCCATTATCCATCAACCGTCAGACAGCCTCCTCCAGACTACAGTACACCTTAATAAACACTCAGGGATCATGGGACGAACTGCACTCTGTTCTCTGTTTACAAAGCTATTTCCTGTTAAGAGGAAACACATACAACTCTCTTCTCTGAGAGAGAGAGAGAGAGAGAGAGAGAGAGAGAGAGAGAGAGAGAAAGAGGTAGCAAGAGAGGAGACAAAGAGATCTGGAGAGAAGGAAGAAGGAGAAAGAGTGAGAGAGAGAGAGAGAGAGAGAGAGAGAGAGAGAGCGAGAGGGAGAGAGAGAGAGAGAGAAAGAGCGAGAGGGAGAGAGAGAGAGAGAGAGTGACAGGTTATGGCGAGAGGTCTTGCATTTTGGTATCACAATAAAGAGTCTTTGTTATATCTGGAATCCTATTTGGAGCTTATCTTCGCTCCACATTTCCATGTAGACCTCTATCTGCTTATGTGGGCACCATAAACCTGTTGCACAAACAGACCCTCACCCTTGACCCCGGTGTATAGTGAGATAAGGTTTAGAAGAGCGCAGAGTGCGGTCCAGACATCCCTGTTTACATTCCCCTGTCTCCATGCTATGTCACATATGGGCCGCTGTTTCATGTAGATAGGGCGTATTCATGCTGCCACCCACCCCAACGATGGGCTAGACTAGATCTAGGTGCAGCTAGCTTCTCGCTGCTAAAGAAATACAAACTTTTTTTTCTCCCATTGACATTTCACCATTCGGTGAGTGTGTTCATGTTGTTTTTTTGCAAAGGATTCTGGGTGAGGGAAGGAAGTGAGTAATTAACGACAAACTATGAGTTAGGGGGAAACAGAATAGACCTTAAAAACAGATGTTCTGACAGAATACAAAACACTTGAGTCAGGTTCCAGGAAGTTTTGATCATGTCTAGTGTGAGAAAGATTCATATTCTATTCTATTCTAAGTAAATTAAAATAATAAAAAAAAATGTAGCACCTCCTTCTGTATAATTGTACAGTGAGAGCCTGTGAGATTCATTACTGTACTACAGTTTAGTTATTGTTTAATTCATGGTTTATGATAAAATATGTTGTTTCCTTCTCCAACAGGCCCCCTAGACACCAGCAATACCTAAATCCTTTTATATTCTGGATCTTATCCAGCTATCCACGAAAGTAGGTAAATGCAGAGTTAAAGTGTGGTTGGAGACAGCAGCACCCGAATCATTTGACAAACAAGTATTTTATGCAGAGAAAGAGTTAGAGAGAGAGAGAGAGAGAGAGAGAGGGAGAGAGAGAGCGAGGGAGAGTTAGACAGAGGAAGAGAGAGAGAGAGACTCCAAATAGACTGTGATGACTGTGATGGGTGTCCGTATGGACAGGCATCGCTGGAGGTCCGTTTATACTGATCGTTAGGGAATGGACGGTATACAACATAATTAGCCTTCAATGTCAAAGCCAACAGTCAGAGAGAGTTAGACAGAGGAAGAGAGAGAAGAAGAAGAAAGCTGAAGCCTGTAACAAAGACGAAGCACGGACGTGGAGGAGGAGGGAAGGAGACGGGGGAGAAGAGGGAAACGAGGAAGAAATACAAAAGACAAGGGAGGAGTGAGGAAGGGATAAATGACATTGGAGATTGAGGTGGAGAGACAGGAAAAACAGGGGGACAGCCCCGAATTTAAAATGGATTCAATTTAGATTTCGTGTCCACTGGCCTACACAAAATCCCCCCCCCCATAATGTCAAAGTGGAATTATGTTTATTTTTATTTTTTAGAAATGTTCATAAATGACCAAAAAATTGAAAAGCTGAAATGCCTTGAGTCAATAAGTATTCGCTTAAATGAGTTCAGGAGTAGAAATCTGCTCAACAAGTCGCAAAATCAATTGCATGAACTCACTGTACAATAATAGTCATAGAATTATCTGTACGGTTCCTCAGTCGAGCTGTGAATTTCAAGCAGGGAGGTTACCCAATGCCTCGCAAAGAAGGGCATATAATGGTAGATGAGTAAAAATTTTAAAAAAGCAGACATTGAATATCCCTTTAAGCATGGTGAACCCATCACTGAGTAGCACTTTTCATATTTTCAAGCATAGCTGCATCATATTGTGGGTATGCTTG